>NC_081411.1:179536476-179836476 GCF_030272615.1 Cryptomeria japonica | reverse complement strand
GTATTTACACATCGATCTCAAACATTTCTTAGAGCTAGCTACCGGGAAATATCAGTTCTGATTATCTACTTTATATCTATTTGAGGTGTGAAAGTCTTCAAACCCTAAGAATATTTTGTTAAGAGATTATCTGAAATTTGCAATGGCACCTAAGATCTAGAAGCCCATTGTTGTTGAGAACATTGAAAAGCCCTCACTAAAATACTCTTTAACTCCCAAAGTTGCATCTGAACCGGATGATAAAACTGCATTTTCACTCATTCCAGATAGAGTTTTACTAGTTGAGGATGTGAGATTCTTCACTAAGTGTCGTGTTGAGGAACTAGGTCATGTTGAAATCAAAGACACATATGATGAATTGTGTACCGATGGGAAATTGGATAGCAAGTATGAACACATTAAAATCAAGGGATTGACCGAAGCCCTAACCTATCCCCGTGTATTCAAACCCCAGTGGGTTAAGTTTGTTCTGAGTAGATTTCATGATGATTTCATGTGGTTAGCAGAGCAACCATTCAAAATCACCAAGGAAATCATTCATTTGATCACCGATTACCCTATTTATGATCATGCCCGAGCTCAGAAAATGATATCACAGAAGGAATTGATCAGTTTAACCGGAGTAAGGACTGAAATTGAACAATGTGATAGATGCAGAGCTGAAGTTTGCAATTAGAGTAATAGGTTATTGTTTCTTCCAATCGGCAAGGGAAAACAGTGTACCCTGTACAGCAGTCGATTTAGCATATAAAATTGTGAAGAAAGGCATGAAAATTGATTTATGCGAGGTATTGTTGAAAAACCTATTTGAGAATCTAAATACCATAAGGAAGCCAAAGAAGAACAACTCGGCTAATACACTAAAGTTTGGATCACTTTTGGTATGCATGTTTTTCTATTTTGATAAATTCTTTCCATCAGTTGGTAATGTAGTTTGGGAGCTACACTGACCAATCACCCATCAAATCAATGGCTTCATCAAGAAGCTAGGTGATAACTTTAATGATATCATGGATGATTACTTTAGCAAGTTTCAAGAGAAGATGCATAACAGGTATAGAATTCCACCCAAGTTAGTGGAGAAATACAAAGATGACATATGTTTTGAAGTAAACACCGACTACTGCTATGTTAATGTTGTGGAACCGAGAACTCAATCTTTGCCACCTATGGGTTATGAGATTGATTTTGACATCACACAACAACAGATAGATGCTTTTCTCACTTTACCAAGGCATGCTACCGAGCTGAGATATGGTACATATGAAGAAGTGAAAGAGAAAGTTAAGATGAGCATCGTAGTACCCAAGGCTACAAGGAAGGCAACAAAAATGCTCAAGGTATTAAAAGAGAAATTTGGAGAAGGTTCTTCCTCCACACCTGTCAAGGGCACTCTAGCCATCAATGAGGAGGAATCTGAAGCCCAGGAGGTAGCTATTACATTGAGCACCAAATTGCCTAAAGGAAAAGTTTTGAAAAGGAAGAAACAAGATACATCAAAGGTATCACCGACTCCTTCAACAAAGCGACCTAACACAAGAGCATCTGCAGCATCACTGAGTAAGAAACCAAAGAATGTTGCCGCACCCAAGGTAACAAAAACTTACAAGAAATCTACTCAGAGACTCATTTTGGCTAAAGAGTCTAGTGACACTGAATCTGAAGACAAAAGTAAATTTCAGATTGTCAAGAGTAAATAGGAAAATGTACAATGTTGAAAATTTTTGTGCTAATCTGAAGCAATATGGTGGATTTGGATCATTTAGATATGTAAAATATGAATCCAGAAATGATGTAGAAAATAGACAAATTGAAGAAGCCGTAATCTGCACTCTTTTGAAATTCTGATTGGTCCCATTGGAAGTAACTAATTCTCTTCCAAAAGAATTGTATTTGCATATTGATAACAGGTGGACATATTCCATGGACTCGGAAAAGAAGATGAGAGAAAGAAGTCTGGTACATCTCTTTCTAGACATGTCGGTAGATGAGATCAAAGAACATCTGAAAAACTACCACAAAAACTTCCTAGTCAAGCAAAGAGCCTTAAAATTGATGAATGGACTTTACTTGGATGTAGAGAATGAAACCAAGCAAAAGTGGCAGGAAATCTTTCGAATCAAGAATGTTGGTGAACAAGCTGAAGTTGAAATAGTTGATGTCACCGAGCAAGACCCTGCTGACACTATACAAATTGATGAAGATATCATGGACACCGAGGCACCAGAATAGGAAATGATAGAAGGGAATACATATGCCCAACTTGTATCTAGTGAGTCAGTTTTGGAACAAGTTCAGCCCTATCCTCCAGTCAATCATCCTGTTTCAACTGAAGCCCCTCAGGATACTGAACAAGGAACAAAGGGTCACAAGTCTACAGAAGGAGAAGCTACTTCTCAAGCCACCGGGGAACAGACCTCTCAATCTCCTTCCAGCACTGAAAATGTTACAACCGAGACACCAAGCACAGAGGCACCAAAGAACACTACAGAGGCTAAAGAAACCGACCAAAGTGTTGCCTCTACTGAGCAACCTACCGAGGGTCAACAAGCCTCCCAAGCCATTGTATTAGTTCAACCAGTGAAAGGTAAAGAAAAGAAAATAAAGAAACATAGTCTCAAATTAGATTTGTCAAAACCAATAGTGTTGCTGAATGTAGACATCTCCAAATTAAAAGGGCAAGCACTCATTGAATTTGATGAATTATGCAAGGCCAAAGCAGAACAGGAGAAGAAAATGGCTATTCAAAAGAAAAAAAAAGTACTTCAGAAGGTGAAAGCACTCTTAACAGATATGCTACCTAAAGCTACAATGACAACAGATATAGCCATCCATGTTCAACTGGATGAACTCCTAACCAAGATAAAAACATCTGGAGTAGATGCATCTGAATACTTGAGCAAATTGAAGGACAAAGAGGTCACTGCTAAAATGATTGAAGAGGTATAGAAAGCTATTGCTATTGGCAAAGTTAAACTTGTCAAATTTATTGCTGAGTTGACCCCTCAACTCAAGCACATTCTTTATTTATTTCAGAAACTCTGTACATTCTCTTTATTCATTAAAGATATTAAAAATAAAACAAAAGTGATTGAGAAAGAGATCACTGATCTCTCAAATAAGTTGACCACTGAGCCCAATTCTATTCAGCAATTCTATACAAAGTTACAAAAGCCCATGGCTCAACAATTGGAACTCAAGAATGAAGAGCACAAGATAAGGATGGACATAATGACTCTTCAGACATTATTCATTCCTCATCTTTCATCCGTCCAAGAGAAGATCAACAAAGCTACCTCCCTATCCACTCAGCAAGAGGGAAGCACCTTAGATGGACTAATTTCACTGTTAGTTGACATTACAGCTTAGAATTCACTCATGGATAGTGTCAAGGATGCCCTCTCTACCACTCTCACCAATGCAAAGACAAAGTATAAATCCATTTTTGACCAGTTGCCACCACCGAATAGTAACTAAATTTTTATGTTTTTCAAAAAGGGGGAGTATAGTATCAAAGTACCAAAGGGGGAGTGAAGTATATAGGGGGAGTATACCGAGAAGAACAAAGTATCAAATGCATAGTTAATTTTGATAGCACCGACCAATGATCACCGAGCAGTGAACCAAGTAGTTAATACAGAACATTGATCACCGAGCATGCAAAATCAGAGTTTTGTATAGTATATTGATAAGAGGAGTATATCTGAATATACCATTTTATTGACAAATGTATATACTATCTGTTTAGTCAAATTTTGTAAGTATATAGATTTTTGAGTTATGACTTTGAAAGTAGTTTTGTCAAACATCTCAACTAATGTCAAAATGGGAGATTGTTATTACTTATTAAGTTGCCATTAGTTTTATATCCAAAGTCATTCTATATACTCTAGTCGGTTACTACTACCAAAATATTCAGTCGGTAAGCACAGAGCAATCGGTTATAGAAGAAAGTAGTCACAGAGCCTAGTATACACCGAGCTATCTACCAAGTAACATTCCATGTCTACCGAGCAGCAATAATGATACACTGAGTTGATATACACCGAGTGAAACGTGTTACCAGATTCATTGAACCTAGACACACATGGGAAAACATGTTACAAGATTGAGGAACAAAGAACCGTTATCACATTGGAAATTGCACTTAAAGATTTTGTATGATTTCAAGGTCATCTATCCAATGAAATATTTTGCATGGTTATTCATTCGATAAATCATGTTTGTAAGATCGAAGCAATGAACAGATCACTGACATAAGAGATCTATTTATACAGCATGGATTAAGGATAAAAATATGAAAATATAGAGGTATATGAAGCAAGACATGTGTAATAGATAAGGAAGCACTGAGTATTGCAATTGTCAGAGACACAGAGGTCACCGAGAAGGATTTCAGAGAATAGTCAAAGAACAAAGTAAACAAAAGGGTTTACTGAGTTACTCTATGGGTTTCTGAGGTATGCTATAAGCAAGGTAATCTCATTTTGAGCACATAGAATCTGCTATAACATTTCAGATGTGAAGTTGCAGATATTTGTAATGATTTTATTGTAATATTTTGAAGTTGTAAGAGAAACCTTTAACAAGGTAAAAGACTCTAACAAAGTCTATAAATTGTAAAGCCTTTAACCAGGTGCAGCATTTAGTTTAAGTGTTGTAAAATCCTTTAGCAAGGTAGATCTAATGATCTCAATACTCCTAACAAGGTAAGCTATCCAAAATAGTTGAACATGTAGCTCTAACTGAGCACTCTTTATTATTGTTGTAGTGAAGTTGTGGGTGCCATTCCCACAGCAGTTTTTCTCTCTAACTAAGAGTTTCTACGTAACCAAAATATATGTGTTATGGAGTGAATCATGTATGATTGTTATTTATTTGTTTTAGCTTTATGTTATGTTACAGCAGTTTTTGGTTTATGCATAACAGTAAAGATATTGTTGAAGAAAGGATTTGAAGTACTGATTCACCCCTCCCCTCTCAGTACATTAGCTTTCCATATTGGGCCTAATAGTATTAGAGTTGTCTATTTCTTTATTTTCCTATTTTCTTTGTTACTAATCTTTCTTGATATGCTTTTGAAATGGATTCATTTTCATGTTATGCTTATGGTTGAAAGTTTACTAACATTATTTATTTATTGTCCACTAATCTCATTTTCATGGCATCAGGAGGAATGTAAGATGGTATGCTTGTGGAATATTTGGACATATTGCTAACCAATGTAGATCAAAAAGAAATCAAAGTAATTTCAGGCCTTATCAGAGAAACAACATTACTTGTTATTCTTGCAACAAAACTAGTCACATTGCAAAATACTGTAGAAGCAAGAATGTGAAGAATGCTCTGACAGACCAAAACAAATCTGATGATAAGGGGAAAGTGAAGGTTGAAGAAATTAGAGAGCAATACAAGAATAAATGGGTCAAGAAGAGTGACTCTAAGGAAGGAATTGGGTCTGCACCTAATTTCGGTACTGGAACCTCATCCAGTAACTAAGCTAAGGCATCTAGTCTTGGGGGAAGCTTTCATGAAAATCTGTCAAACCACTTATCTGAGATTTGTGCTTGATTCTGATAGGTTATAAAAGTATATCCATGATATATTTTTGGAATAATTTGTAGGTCCACAAAATATCTTTGTGAAATGAAGGGTATCTGAAAGTATTAGGGTTAAGAGCATTTATTGCAGCAAAAAGTTAGGTTTGCTAAGGATAAAAGGTGAATTAATCATTCATTTCTCACCAAAGTGAAAGAGAAAAAGAGCGTAGTAAAGGAGAACTTGTAGAGATTCTAAAGCAATATTAAAATTTGGTGTGCGATCTTGAGACTGGTTGAAAGGTATTTAACTGTGAAACCCCTTTTAAGGTTGAAGTTTGAAGTTTGAATTTGATAAGATAGATGTGTCTGGCACTATAACTCCCTTGGTTATGGAAATCACTGAGCATGCATGTCCAAATTTTAAGAATCATCCATTCATTTCGATGGAAGATGGTCCTAAGAGCACATTTTCATCTGTTCCCTATGAAGTATTATATATTGAGGACATTAGGGTATATATGCACTATCCCATTAAGGAATTCGGTAGCACACAAATGTTGAATCTTTACAATAATCAGCTAGTACACAAGAGCACAATTTTGAAACCTGAATTTCAAGATTTGGAGAGCAAGGGTTTTGCACAATTCATCAAATTTCCAATGTTCTATGAATAGGAATAGATCCAATATATCTTGAGTTGAGTTCATGATGAATTTGTCTGGTTGGATAAACCCTACAAAATCACCAAGTCAATCATTCAAGCCGTAACTGGATTATGTGCAACTGGAGAACTGTCATCCCTGAAATCTATGAAGAATGAAATTGTGATCAATGCAACTGGATCTAAATTTAACAAGTGAGAGATGACAATCAATGAAATTCTGGAACATGATATCAGGTTTGCATAATTGGTCATTGGATACAAAATCTATTTTTCTAGCAAAGAAAACTTTGTTTTCGGTACTATCATTTATGTTGCATATGAGATGATGAGGGAGAACAAGAAATGTGATCTTTGTGAATTTCTCTAGAGTGAGCTTATCAAGAATGTTAAGAAGATCAAAGAAAATAAGAAAAATCCTTTCAAATTTGGAACACTACTTCTATGCCTATTTTTCTACTTTATGAAGGAGGTTCTGGGTGTTGGTCTGATGGAATGGGAATTTGACAGACCTGTAGGAGTTCAAAACCGAGAACATTTGTACAATTCTGGTGACTCTAAAGATGAAGCAAGAATTTATGGGGTTATTTCAAGAACTTTCAAAAGGAAATGCATGATAGGGAAAGGATACCTAAGTCTGTTGTAGAAAAGTATCAAGATACGATCTGCTTAATGGTAGATATTGATCAACGTTTGATGGAAGTTGTAGAGCCCCGTGCCGTATGGATGATGCCTATGGGCTATGAGGTCGAAGAACAAATTTTAGAACTATATGCACAACATATGTTAAGAAAATTGATGGATCCTAATGAGGGAAGATTCAAGACATACGAGAAAAAAGTTTAAAAATTCATCAACAGTTTAAGAAACCGGTAATTCAGAAGAAGATTCAGAAGGAAGTACAAGATTTTGCAAAGAGTATGGGAATAACTAAGGAAGTTGTTCGGAAGGCTAGAGAAGAAAATATTCTCTTTGAGGAGTAGTTTGTGAAGAAGAAAGGTAGACCAAAAGTATATAAGCCTAAACCAAGGCAAGTCAAAAGCATAGTTCCCTCCTTTGGTCTTGCAAAGTCAGCAAGCCAACCTAAATCTTCAATTAAAGCATCTGGTGGTGAGAAGAAGATGAAGCCAATCAAATTTGTGATTTTGGATGAAGAAGGAACTGAATCTGATGAAACCGTGAAGGAAGTGAAGGCTCAATCACCTAAAGCTACCAAGATCTCAAAGGGAAAGCCTACCAATAAAACAAGATCTGGTAAGAAACCTAAAGCATCCGAGTTTACTATGACATTAGAATATATTGTAAATGAAGTTGTTAAGAATGACAATTTGAAACCACTATCTGAGTGGTATGACAGTTTTGATGACTCTGGTAAGAGGACTTTATAAGAGACTATTGTAGAATATATTAATGTATATAGAAAAACATTGATTGAACTAATGTTTGTCATACCCAAAAGCTTGTATGACATTTTGGATGCCAGAAGATAAACAACTAGTAAGGAAGATGAGAGATTGAAGGAATATGTGTTGGTTAACTTATGTTCAGTTGTTACTACTTAGGAGATAGATAGATTGTTGAAACTTACAAAGAATGAATTTAGAAGCAAACACAGGGTAAACAAAATCATGCTAGGGAAGATTGATGAAGTTTCTAGGGAGACTGAAAATATTTTGGCAAAAGTTTTTCTAGACAATCGGTATGAGGTAAATAAGGCTAAAGAGCAAGAATAACATCATCTAGAAGAACCGGACATGACATCTCAAGTCAATCCGGAAGCCAAGCAGACAACAAATGATACTTTTGAGCATGTAGAAGTTAGTGTGCAAGAAGTTGGAGTAGAGGATACATGCAAAGCTGAGGAAGGAGAGGACAAAGTTGAGAATCCTTTGGCTGTTGCAGTTGATCCTCTAGTCACTGAGGAGAATACAGAAAAAGAAACAGTGGGTGTCAAGGTTGAAATCAAGACTGAAGCAAAAGATACCACATAGGAAGTAAAGAAAAAGACAGTAATTGATTATCCATAATTCATTCAAGGTCCTATCAACCTGGATTCCTTGTCCCCAATTCAAAAGCTACAACTTGCATCATCTTCACAAGCCAAAGCCAATGAAGATATTTTGAAATTCCATGTTGAGGATAATATGTTGCTAAACTTGGGAACTAATGTTCTTGAGAAGTTGATGTCCTTGTTTCAAAAGAATATTTAGATACTCCATTTGGGTGATTAAAGAATTTATTAAGTCTATTGACAAACATTTTGAGTTTTGAAAGATCAGCTAAAGAAAAAGTCCTAAATGAATTTAATGCAAAAAGGCTTTGAAATCTAAAAAGAATGATTGTCAAAGATAAAGCCACTTTAGAAGAATATGTGAAGAGCATGCAAGATGCATTGACCTCGGGTGGAAATTTGTACAAGTCATGTCTTTTTTGAATAAGTTTACTACAGACATTGAGCAGGAGTCTAAGGTGCGTAAGAATGAGCTTGAACGAATATCTCAGTTAGTTGACTCCCTGACAACATCTCTAAGTAGTCATGAGAGTCAGACAACATCTCTACTTGAGAAAATCAGGAGCCTGAACCATGATCGAGAGAAAATTATTGGGAGAGTTATTGAGCTTAGGAGTCTCGTTACTCCTAAGCTAGACATTACGCAGAGTGCTTACAAAGATGACCAAGATGCTCTGTCTAGTGGTGATCCGAATGATGTGAAGACAATAGAGAAAAAGATTATTTTCTTAGTGGTTCCATAACTATAATGGAGAATCTACAGAAAGGTTGGGACAATCACTTGGACTCATTAAAGAATTCTTATGTTGATATCTTCAAATTTATGTGAATGTATAAGGACTGTGTGTGCACGCATAAATAGCATTTTTATTTTCCAGAACTCTACCTTTGTCATTGATGTCAAAGGGGGAGAGTAGATGAGTGAAAAATGTTGATCTTAGGGGGAGATTCTTGATTCTTTGATTCTTTTGAGTTTGAAAGTTTTATTTTGGTTTTGATATTGACACTTGTATGTGGGAAAAGTGGGTTGTTAGAATTAAAAATGTGAAAAATTATGAGAAATACCAATCCACACACACACACAGGACTTCATGATGCAAGCTATGGAGTAACGATGCGTTACTCAGCTTCCCAAGGAGGGTCCCATGGTTCTCTATCTCACAATGTCCCTCAAACCAATGTTTTGCTCTCAGATTACTGAGCAAAATGGTTTAGGGATGGCAAATATGAGAATGAGAGAGATTTTAACTGTTTTTAATATGAGATGTGTTATAAGCTAGATGAGATGCTAGAAATGCAACAAACTAAATGATAAGATGACAAAGTTAGTATGAATACTATCCTAGCATACTATATTTAATCTATGATTGAACTAAAATGATAAATAAATTACTCTAGCATGCATGTTCATGATTAATTCTGATCTAAAAGAGGCTAAATGATGAGCATAAGATGATATGAAAGCTTGAAACAATTTGAGCATAAGTATAATGCTACAAATTTGAAAGATGATTGTTAAAAATGGAGGAATGAGAGCTCTATTTATAGCACAAACAGGGTAATGGATGGTCAGGATTGAAAGGTTTAATCAAGGGCCAGGTTTGAAAGTTGGGGATCCATGTGCACAATTGGCACCAATGAAATGGTGACAAATGTCCACACCAGATTGGGTTGAAAGAAGAGGTTGGAGGCATTAAAGGCCTGAGGAGACCTCATGGTTATCTAAAGGCTAAGGGTCAAGTCTAAGTTAGGTTTACCCAATGAATTAGGATCTAATCCAAGGATAAACCTTTGTGCAAATGATTAAGAGATAATCATGGTCAAAGCATTAATAACCTGATGAGACCCTTGGGTTGGATAGAGGTTGAGTCAAAACAAATGTTTTAACCATGTGGGAGGGTTTGAAATAACCATTAATGGTTATTGGAGACTTTGTGGATTAAGTGGTTGAAGGTTGGAAGCCTTCAATGGTTTTCAAAGACTTTAGGGTTTTTGGTGGTTGAAGGTTGAAAACCTTCAATGGTTATCCAAGACTTTGGGCCATTTGAGAAGTGACCTCCCTTTGCTTAGGGATGTGACAAAGTTTAGAGGGGGTTAGGTTAATTAGAATTGGTTAGAAGATTCTAGAAGGGTTTAGGAAGGGGTTTGGGATTTTGCAAGTGGATGTAGGGATAATAGGATTTAATTGATTTATTTGATTTTCATTCAATTTGGTTGCAATTAAATAAATTTGATTTATTCAATTTAGGATAACTATTTAATTAAATTTGAATTTAATTAAAAGTGGCTAGGGGGATTTAATTGAATAAAATGATTTATTCATTAAATAGTATAGTGAATTTAATTAAGTGATTTACTTAATTAAATAGAAGAATGTGGATAATTTAATTAAATTGGATTTAATTAAATAGGGAAATGAACATAAAATATTCATTTAGGAATGTGGTCATTTTTATACGTCTACAATACTTAGTCATTTTTCACTAAGTGTTGCTATCAATACCAAAGGGTGAGATTGTTAGCATGGGCATTGCATTGATGATCAGTTGTTGTCATTGATGAAAACTGACATCTAGAGAGTCAAATATCCAATCCGTAATTCAAGATTCCTTCATTCTAGAAGATTGATTGAGGTTTAGTGAGGTCCGGTAAGAACAATGTATCCGACAAAGTGTACAATTTTGTAGTCAGTGGGTTATTTTGGTTAAGTATTTTGTTTTGCGGATCTAAGATATGTGTTGTGGATATGCAATTCACCTTATTCCAGGTTTGTGGCCTCTAGTGTTAATTTTGGTGTTGGTTAGAAGATCTGGTAGACCATTTTTTCGATATAGTAGTATTTTTGTGTAGTAGCGTGTAAAGATTTGTTGTGCAGATCATGCGAAGTAACTTTGATAATTATTTAATATGTTTGAGGTTGATGAGATGACACATGGGAAGTGTGTGGATATATTTTTTTGGTCCGGATAGTTATTTTTGGATCGGTTTTGTAAAGCGAAAAATCGCGATCGAACCCTAAGTGTTCCCCCCACCACTCCAAGGAGAGAGAAAGGAGGTCACTAGGGTTGACGGATTTCACTTAGGGGAGACTTTACATTCAAAATAGGGGTTGAAACCCACAAGATCCAATCCCACACAATGCAAGATTGGATTCTAAATGAGTTTCAAGGGTTAAGACAGCAAGGCTACCCTCTTTTGTAAAGAATGTAGATAGAAGGATTAAGCTAGGAATGCATGAAAAGTGAGAAAGATTCACTTATAAACTGAGATAGGGATATAGGATGAAGCTACGGACCTGGAATTAGTAGTAAAATGTCGAGACGGTGCTGTCCTACAAATTTGAGCGAAAGTTGACCGGACGATGGCGCCCGACGTGCACACGGTCCTCTGAAAAATCCGCAAAACGAAGGGGGATCTGTTCGTCTCTGCACAAGGATTCCAGATCTTCAATTACAGCCGCGTACCTGCAACCTACACACAGAAAAGAGAGGATGATTGGGGGGTTAGGGATTAGGGGTTTGCCCTTAGGTCAAACCCCGGTTTTGGAATTAACCAAGAAATGAGAAATGTTGTAAATGTAAATGATTGTAATGTAATAAAGTACCAATACCTTGTTGTAAGAATGTTTGTATTCTTACATACGAAGGTGTAAATGTTGTTGTATGTTGTATGTGATCTCCTTTTCAATGGTTGAATCCTTGTCTTGAATGCAACACTTAGCCTTGAATGGAGACTTAGAATGATCAATTGCTTGAAGGAATGCTTGAATGCTTGAATGCTTGAATGTTTGAATGTTTGAATATCACTTCCGCCTTTTTTCCATCTCCTAAAATGGGAGAGGAAATGTAGTTTATATACTTGCCAATTAGGGTTGATAGACTGATTTTTCTGACCTTAGGCCGACCAGGAAACATTATTTTCCAATTTGCAAACTAAAAGACCCGAAGCCCCATAAGAGACCGGGCCCAAAATAGGGCCAAGGACCAGGGTGCTGGGCGCCATGGTCCTGGGGGACCAGGGTGCTGGGTGCCACGGTCCCACCTCCAGAGACAGCGGGGTGCAAGGAGGATCAGGCCAGGGTGCTGAAAAAATGCAGTTTTTGATGTCATGAACAAGTTTCGGGGTGTCCATTCAGGTTCCATGTTGCATCGCCATCGTGAAGACCCAAATGCAGTCAAAATTGCAAGTGTCACAATTTTAGGACACTACATTTAGCCCCCACTTTAGCGGGAGTATAAGCATACGCTCATACTTTCGGTAAAGTACAAGGAAACAACATTGAAAGACTTTCACCACATCAAGGAGGCAAGACACACCAAGCCCCCAGTGGACTAAGGATCTTATGACTTCAATTGACAAAGTAAAAGGGAAGATCACGAGGGAGAACCATGACTATCAGTAGTAAGGTTCCCTCACTATGAGTCATGCAAGAAAAGATATCAAAAATTTTCAAGGCAAAGCTAAGTTCGCCAAAAAAATTTCAAGTATCCTGAAGGGATAGACGGGGTGTATGCCCCCCTACGTTAAAGCGATTGCACATGCCTCAATGGGGGTGATTGCTTTAAGGTAGTGATACACATAAGAAATGAGAAGGGTAAGGAGCACGTTATCACAAAGATTTAGCCCCCAAGTGTGAGATAAACCCAAGGATAATAGACACAAAACATGAATCACGAGGTGACTTCGCTTTCCTTGGGGTCAGTATGCTGTATGATAATTCATGTATATCATATGTATGTATGCATAATTGTTCTTCATTCCCCAATCAAGGAAGGTCACCTAGAAGAAGGGAACACATGTGTCTTTTGAGTCAACATGAGAGAGACCAAAAGAGATCTCAATGCTTTGCATCGTCCTCAAGTAGACAACACTAAGGACAACAAATAGAAGAATGAGAGTAACACATAGAAGAAGTAACAAAAGAGAGGAGGAGAGAATCTGCTATGCTAATGAAACTAGTCTAGCACGTCATCCACCCCCCGATCTTGCTGATCAATATTTTGAGAAGGCAGGGAACATGCTAGAGGAGGAACATCCAACACAGCAGATGGAGCTATCACAAGATCCAAACAAGGGCTATGTTCATGTTCCAAGCCACGTTGTTCTTGTCTAGGAGCTAGGATAAGTGCTTTAGAAAATTTGTTAGATAGATGGTTATCAACATCAACAAATTCATATTCACTATCAACATGAAGAGGAGTAAAATTTTCATCATGAATAACATTTTCATCTATATCATCATCAAGATTTATAAAAATAGGATCTTTAACTTGCACAGGATCAAAACCATCATGCATCTTATGTTTAGGAGATTTTGGCTCAATTCTCGACTGAGGAGAAAATGGAATAATGCTAGCTGAAGGTGTTTTTGGGGATTGCAAAGTTTGAGAAGCAGCTGCCTGAGCTCTAAGACGACGCTTTCATCGGCGTTCGCGCGCAGAACGATTTCATCTAGTCTTAGTAGGAAGTGGAGAAGATTGAGGAGGAGAAATGTTCTCATCCTTATCACTTGGGTGTTTAGGTTGTGGTCTCTTAGGTTGGATAATAGGAGAAGAGGAAGGTCTCTTCTCTTTATAAAAGGAAGGAGGAGGAACTGCTCCATATAAAGGAGGAATATTTGGTTTAGGAAGGAGACCAAGTCCATCATGATGAGGAGGTATAGGCCTACTTTTAGAAAGTTTATTAGACATAGATATAGTCACATCCATAGGAATGGGTTGGGAATCTTCTTGAGGAAAGACATTAGTTTTATCTTTCAAAGGAAGAACTTCCTTCTCAAGAACGATAGGAATATCAAGTTTGGGTGTTCTAGGTTCACTTAGAGATAGGATCATATCTGTTTTCCACTTTTGATAAGATTTGAAAATATGATCACTTCACGGAGGAAGAGATTGGAATTGTTTAGGCCAAAAATAATCAATAGGAACGCTAGAAGTTCTTTCAGCTGGTTTAAAGAGACTATGATTGACAGTAACAACTTCACCATTATGGGGAAATTTCAAACACTTGTGAATAGAAGAAGCAATAGCTTTCATGGAAGATAGCCAAGGATAGCCAAGCTTCACACGAAATTGTTCGGAAGATGGAACAATAGCAAAGCTCACATCAAGGGATTTGTTATGGACCTCAATAGGTAATGTAATAGAACCAATTGCAGCAGAAGAAAATGCATCAAATAATTTCACAATCACATCTGTTTTGTCATAGATCACTTGATTCAATTGCAAAGTAAAAAGAAATTCTTCAGTAATAACATTAACCATGCACGAAGGATCAATAAGCACTCCACGGCAAGGTGTATTCTTGACTTTTGCAACTATGTATAAAGGACCATCAGGTGCCCTGATAGTTTCACTAGAATCAAATGTGATGGAAGGTTCTTTAGGGTTTTCTTGCTGCTCTACAAAGTTAATCACATTCGGAGTCATAGACACAAGACCATCAGATGAGAAAGAGGAATCATTAGTCTCAATCACATTAGAGGTATGAGAAGGTAATGGATCAGTAAAAATCTTAATATTTTGGTTAGGAGGAGCTACAGATGTGTTGCCTTTATCACTCACTCCAGAAGCAGAGATAGTATTATTATCAATCAAATCTTGAATTTTACCCTTTAAAGCAAAACATTTTTCAGTATCATGCCCAGGTTGACGATGAAATTGACAACAAGATTTGTTATCAAAATAGGGTGAATTAATCTTTCTAAGATCTATTTGCTTTATAGGAGGGAGAGTAAGCACATTTTGTTCCAATAACTTATTCATAATACCATGCAATGATTCATTCAAAGGAGTAAACTTTCTTTCTTTCTTGAAAAACTTAGAAATAGGAGGCACACCTGATGCTGCATTCACATTGTTGTTGATGATGTTTTCATTGAACTTAATGGACTCTCTATTCGGTTTAAACTTTCCAAATGGTTGTTGACTACTATCACCCTTATCACTCGGAGCCATAGGATTTGCTTGTTCCATTTGACTCACAGTCAGTTGATAATTGTGAAGAGTTGCACACAACTGTTGGAAAGAAGTAAACTCAGAAAACAGAAGTTTGTCTCAAATATATTTTTGTAAATTAGAAATAAAGATTCTTTGAATATCATTGTCAGGCACTAGAAAAGAGATTTGAGCATACAAATTCTTATATCTACCAATGAAATCAGTCACTTTTTCTTTAACACCTTGTTTACAATGCATTAAATCAATCAAAGTAACTTTAGGACTTATATTGTTTTGAAATTGTTGAATAAAAGCATTTGCAAGTTGTTCGAAAGAAGTAATAGAATAAGAAGGCAATGAGCAATACCATTGTAGGGCTTTATCTCTTAATGTTCTAGTAAACAGTTTTGCAAGCAACCTTTGGTCATAAGCAAAATCGGTACATATTGTTTGAAAAGTCTTAACATGTGTTAGAGGATCACCTTTACCATTATAAAGCTCCAAATGTGGGATTTCAACATGCTTAGGAGGGATAGCTCGAACAATGTCAAGAGAAAGTGGGCTCGCAACATCAAATGTGGGCACACTACTCTTAGATTGATTCATAGAGGCAATTTGTTGCTGTAAAGAAGAGACAGTTTGTGCAAGATTGTTAATGGTCGCTTTAGTCGAAGAGCTCATATTAGACGTGTTAGATTGCGATGGAGGTATTATGTTATTGAAAGAAGGTATTGATTGAGAGTAAGGTGGTGGGACACTATGATAGTTAGTCATAGGAGAGGATTGGAAAAGAGGAACACTACAAGGAGGAATGGAATGGTTAAATGAATTGCCCCCTTGCGTCATGTTCATTTGTGGAGATGTAATAGGGACACTCATTGAAGGAATGAATGAAGAAGTCGGATTGAATGAAGGAAGAGGGTTAATTGAAGAGGAAGGATTGCCCCCATGACTAGTGATCATAGGCGGAATATCTTGTATAGAAGTAGTCATTATGTTTGATGTAAAGGTAGGTATGCTAGCAATAGAAGTTGTCAAAGGAATAGAATGATTAACTTGTGTAGGAGGTTGTGTATAACCTAAAGTTTCAGCACAACTCTTCATAGGCATCACATTCGAATCCACAATGTGTGCAATACCACGCAAAATATCAATTCCATTCTTATCACTTTGAACCATACGTTTTAGACCCTCAATTAATGAAAGAGCTTGACTATCAGGATACTCTTGAGACATCCATTGCTGAAAATCATCAAATTCATTATCCAATTTTGAAAGTTGTTCTACAGAAACCTCATGGAGGGCTTCTTCATCATTAAGAGGATTAGAGGAATTACCCGTGTCCACGTTAAAAAGGCCATTCAAATTAGGTTCCATCTCCTCGGTAATTAAACCTCGGAAAGACTTAATTCTAAGGCTTCGTCTAACGGGAATAGTGTAAGTAGGGCTTGTTGTTGTAAAACTCATGCACTAGAGAGGAAGAGAAGATTTTGAATTTAGAGGTAGTAAATTTCAATAAAATCAGCCAATCTCCTAGATTTAGGCTGTTAAATGCAATCACAACAATCTCCCAAAATTTCAGAAAAAATGTCAGGGACCGTGGCGAACGGAGTGCACACGGTCCTCGCAACTTTTTATGAAATTTTCAGGGATGAAAGTTATGATGATTTTAAAGCTAATCTGAAAAAATTGAGTGATTTTACGATCTGTAGATAGGCCAAATTGAAGTTGCAATCTCAAAATTGAACCCTACCAAGATTGCTGAAAAATGCAAAATTTGAATTTTGAAAAAGAGAGGGAAACTGAAATTTTGAATTTTATGATTTTAGAGGGAATACTAAGAGCAATGCAAGTTTTGAAATTTAAAAGTTGACTCAATTTCATGCAAAATTCAATTTTGAAAGCGGAAATCAAAGTTGGTGTAATTAAACACTTAATTTCAAAAGTCACAAATTGCAAGAATTTGAATAAAGCACTGAAATTTCGAATGAATGCCAACACACTTTTCAGATTTAGGACAGTAAGAACACAATTTTGACACAAAATTTTAATTTCAACAATTTTTGAATGATTAGAAGCCTTAATCCAAGCAATCACTAGACCAACTTTGACTTTAATTTTGAAAGTGTTAGAGTTGATAAAATCAGCCAAGATTCTGGATTTTAGCAGAAAAATACAGTAATATCTAACTCCCAAAATTTTGGAAAAAATGTTAGGAACGATGGCGCTCGAGGTGCACACGGTCCTCGCAAATTTTTTCCAAATTTTTAGGGATGAAAGATATTATGATTTTGTTGCGGAATCCAAAGTTACAGCTGATTTGGAGATGTTTTGATCAGTGAAATTGTCAATCAAAGGTTGAATCAAGAAGGTTTTAAAAATTAGGGTTTTGACACTTAACCACTTAATTTTCAGAATTAAAGCACAAATATGAATTGATAATTTGCAATAGAAGGGTAGATCTGAAACAAGCATTAACATTTAGACATTTCACAAGCTCAATTACTAAAAAGAAATATTAGGGTTTTTATGCAATTAACCTCTAAAATTTGCAAAAGATCAAACATGGAAATGTAATTAAGAAAACAAAATTTTCAGATCTAACCATGAATAATCAGAAAGGATGTTCACGTTGGGTTCACCAAAATGTAAAGCGGAAAATCGTGATCGAACCCTAAGTGTTCCCCCCACCACTCCAAGGAGAGAGAAAGGAGGTCACTAGGGTTGACGGTTTTCACTTAGGGGAGACTTTACATTCAAAAGAGGGGTTGAAACCCACAAGATCCAATCCCACACAATGAAAGATTGGATTCTAAATGAGTTTCAAGGGTTAAGACAGCAAGGCTACCCTCTTTTGTAAAGAATGTAGATAGAAGGATTAAGCTAGGAATGCATGAAAAGTGAGAAAGATTCACTTATAAACTGAGATAGGGATATAGGATGAAGTTGCGGACCTGGAATTAGCAGTAAAATGTTGAGATGACACTGTCCTACAAATTTGAGCAAAAGTTGACGGGACGATGGCGCCCGGCGTGCACACGGTCCTCCGAAAAATCCGTGAAACGAAGGGGGATCTGTTCGTCTCTGCACAAGGATTCCAGATCTTCAATTACAGTCGCGTACCTGTAACCTACACACAGAAAAGAGAGGACGATTGGGGGGTTAGGGATTAGGGGTTTGCCCTTAGGTCAAACCCTAGTTTTGGAATTAACCAAGAAATGAGAAATGCTATAAATGTAAATGATTGTAATGTAATAAAGTACCAATACCTTGTTGTAAGAATGTTTGTATTCTTACATGCGAAGGTGTAAATGTTGTTGTATGTCGTATGTGATCTCCTCTTCAATGGTTGAATCCTTGTCTTGAATGCAACACTTAGCCTTGAATGGAGACTTAGAATTATCAATTGCTTGAAGGAATGCTTGAATGCTTGAATGCTTGAATGTTTGAATGTTTGAATATCACTTCCGCCTTTTTTCCATCTCCCAAAATGGGAGAGGAAATGTAGTTTATATACTTGCCAATTAGGGTTGATAGACTGATTTTTCCGACCTTAGGTCGACCAGGAAACATTATTTTCCAATTTGCAAACTAAAAGACCTGAAGCCCCATAAGAGACTGGGCCCAAAATAGGGCCAGGGACGAGGGCGCTGGGCGCCATGGTCCTGGGGGACCAAGGCGCTGGGTACCATGGTCCTGATGGACTAGGGCACTGGGCGCCATGGTCCTGAAGGACCAGGGTGCTGGGCGCCATGGTCCCACCTCCAGGGATAGTGGGGTGCAAGGAGGATCAGGCCAGGGTGCTGAAAAAATGCAGTTTTTGATGTCATGAACAAGTTTCGGGGTCTCCATTCAGGTTCCATGTTGCATCGCCATCGTGAAGACCCAAATGAAGTTGAAATTGCAAGTGTCACAATTTTAGGACGCTACAGGTTTAAGATGACTTAGATTACACATTTCACGTTGCGTGTTATGTGATTTTTTAGGCCGACATGGAATTGATCTAATTTGATGGTGCAGATATATTAGTTTGATTGACATGATCATTTGGGGTGTATTTCAAGTTAGAGGAAGCATGTATGAGCAATTGGGTGTAGTTTCACTTGCGCAGCTGAGAGATTTGTGCTCTGGTATGTGATAGAGTAGAGCATAACAAAGCAAAGAGACAAAACAGTGGCATAAGACCTTTTGTGCTTAACTGGGACTGATTTTTGGCATTTGTATATGCTACTTTTTAGTTCAAACACACTTGTTCCTATTTCTAATCATTTGTAAGGTAGTGAGCCTTCCTCCGGGTTGTAGCCCTCTTTTGTAATTGAGCAGTGAGCTCTAGGAAATGTGCCTGAATGCATCTGTATTCCCCTCTTGTAATATTATTATACTCTTGCTCACAGTATTATAATATTGTGGGTCTCAATCCCATCATGTTTTTTCCCTTAACCGGGTTTCCACGTAAAAATCTTTGTGTTGTGGTGTTCATGATCTTGGCTTTGATTTTCTACTTTTGCATAATGTGGAATGAAGTTGTATGATTAGGTTATTGAAGTCAATTTTGCTAAACATTGATTCACCCCCCCCCCCTCTCAGTGTTCCCTTGATTCCAACAGTTTGTTCACTGTGTAGGTATAGGTATGATATTCATTATTGGAATACTTTATATTTCATACCAATATGTCAAATATTATAGCATGTGGAGTAAAATGGGCTCCCACAAGGGTTGAGCCCAACATTTTGCAATCTAGTGTTTAACAGAGGCAAGGATTTTTCTTGTTTCATGGTAGTTTAATCAAGAAGGGGTTCATCATTCACCACAGTGAATTGATGAATTCATTGGTATAAATAACAAATCGTTGCTCAATGAAACCACACTGAAATAATAAAGATCAAGTAGCCAAGTCACGTCAAAGATTAGAGGCTTTGTTGCCAAGTAGCAGAAAGTCAATCATAGTGACAAAAAAAAGGGTCAAAGAGCAGCAATATAGGGCATTGCTACAGTCAAAGGACAATGCCTTCAAGCTCACATGACAATGGTGAAAAGATGTTGTAAAAAGCATGATACACAAATCATAACAAGAATGTATGCCAAGGTATTGAATAAGAAGTTGCAGTCAATGATATTCAGGACAATACAAAGTGACACTCCACCCATAGAAGATAGTTAGCAGTGAGCATTATTTTGTATGCAAGACACATAAATCCATAAGAGTATGAGAAACTTTTATCCCTTGAGAATAAGTTGTAGACCTTAAGAACTTGAGGAGTCATGGTAAGGTGTAGAGTCTTAAAAGAAATATAGTAACAATGAATAGAACAAAATAGAAGCCTTCATGACATAGCTTTGAGGGAAAGCCCGACTACAATCAATGTCAAGATGATAAGACCATGCTATAGTATAAACAGATCATCAGAACTCCAAAATGGTAGTAAACTCATTAAAAGATGGTATTCATAAAAACAAATCACTGCTACAACGGTGAGTAGGGGAAGCACATAAAGAAAGGTCTGAAAGGAAAGGTTTGCCACTAAAAATGATAAGAGAGGCAATTAAGGTTTTCAATGCTCAATATCATACTCATCTTGTTCTCATTGACAAAAGGGCCTTTATACCTACAAAGAATAGTCTGTAATCTTGTCATAGAGGTTTTCAAAGCACTAGGCCAAAGTTTAACATCAATAGCAGTGACCGTGAGCATCACACAGAGGACACATCATAGTCATAGTCCTAAGGAACAGGTGTGACCAAATCAAATGAATAACATCAAACCAAGAAGATATTATTGTAGTCCTTAGCATTCACTATCAAAATCAAAATGATAGTCACATGATAGGAGCAATGAAAGCATAAGTATGATAACCCTAATGATGATTAAGGATTTCAAAGCATTCATGTCTATTAGATTGGTATTTTTAGATGAAAACAATAAATGACCAAATCATGATGGACTGTCAAAACACATATACTCACAGTGCAACATGAGCAACTGTTCATAACCCTCAGGGTATGACAATCCAAACACCAAAAACAAAGCCCATAAGTGTACAGTGTTAGGAATCCCACAGATACTGAGAGGGGGGGTGAATCGGTATCTAACTGGTGAATGGAATTTCTTAACTTAAAACATGCAGAACATAATATAACAGTGTACCGATATACAAGAAATAATGCAATAAATAGAATCAAGAACATCCACATGAAAAGCACACCATAACACAAGATTTTAACGAGGAAACCTGGTGTGGGAAAAACCTCGGTGGGATTTGTGACCCACAATATTCACTCACTGGCCAATAAGAGAATATTACTTACAATAGGTGCCTGCACATGCAGGAAGGCCAACTGCCTAGAGCTCACTACTCAATGGGAAGTCTCGCTGACTTACAATGAGGATTATACAAATCCAATAACTTGTACTTCTTTACAATAGCATCTTTAATGCTAGATTCAGTATTGGTTCCTGCTCTATTCTTTACATATACCCCTTAACCTATATTTCATACAATAGGTCTGCCTAATATTTTCCTTATGCTTATGTCTCCTTACACTGATGTCTACAATGATCTCTTTTATATATAAGAGTCATTTTACAATTTGCCAAGTCGGCTTACAAAGTTTTTCAATAATAAACAAAATATAATAAAACTTCGGCCTCTGTGCCAGTATATTTCCTTTCTTCTGTGCCAGTGCCAGTGTCCTAAGTGCCGGTGTAGAGTGTAATCTACTGATGCCGGTATAATGTCTTTTCCGATGCCATAGGATTGCAAGGTTGCCATCAATGACAAAACGTTCAATCACATGCAATGTCTCATTGGAGTGTGCATATGCCAACAATCTCCCCCTTTGGCATTGATGGCAACACTCATGAGAAATTTCAAAAATGATCCAAAAATGTGAAGTCCAAAAATGTTACCAAAAAGTGTGTGCTCCCCCTGAGCATATGATTCCTATGATATTGAATTTTCTCATCCTACTACTCCCCCTTTGGCATCAATGAGAAAGGTTGTCAAGATGTCAGTAGAGTTTGTAGTTTCAACCTTGTAACTGGGTGGTTACGATTTGAAAAAGATCTCCCAAAATCAAGTTTATACTGTCCATAAACTTTTTGCTATCCTTTATTGTTGTCTTTGTTCTCCTCACTATACTGGTGAGATGTTGCAAATGCTCTGTCGGTGTTTTCTTTCCCTGTATTAATGCCTCAAATACTTCCTTCCATAGAGATGATAGATAGTCCAATCTTGGACTTAGCTTTGATCTCAAATGCTTTGCCTTATTTACTATTCTTTCTTTCTCTCTTTCCAATTTAAGTAGTTCTTCCTCAAAATTTGTTATCTTCTCCTCAAAAACTGATAGTGTATCAGGTGAGTTGACAAAACTATCTGCAAGTTTATTGATCTCATCCTGTACCTTGCTCATTTTCTTGTCTATATCTACAGTCAAAAAGTTTGTTTTATAGGTATCTTTGTACAGATTTTTGTACTCTTTCAACAAACTACATAATTCTAGTAGAAGTGTGTCAAAATCTCGGTTACACTTCTTTATTTGCTCATCAAAGAATTTATGTTTTTCAATTTCTACCTTATCCTTCAATGACTCTTCCTTTATTTTCTCAATGTTTTCTATGATATATTTACACAGTGTATCAAGTTGTCCTAAAGAATCTTTGTTGTCTATATTATAGTTAGGAGCAATTACCTTCAAAATTGGTATGGTATCATCAATTGCTTTGTAAGCTTGTGAGCTGTAGTCGGTTATTTTCTTGATTGAATCTAATAGTACCTCAGTCACATTAGTTGATTTGTATCCTGATGATGAATCAATAATCTGAGTACCGATGGAAGTAACCAAGCTTGTATTGACCTCTGGTAGGTCTATTTGTGTTTGCATTTCTTTAAGCAATGGTTTTTCTACTTCACTACTTGCCGGTGGCACTATTTCCTTATGTACCTATTCCTATTGTTGTTGTTGTTGTTTCGGAGCCTTTTGCTCTATTTGTTCCTCTGTTTGCTATATTGTCCCAGTCTGTGTCTGAGTCTCTACCTTTTTCTCTTTATCTTCTGTCGGTTTCTCCTGTGTGTTATCAATTTCCTTAGCTACCAGAGGCTCACTAGCCATATCAGTCTTATCAGTTGTATCTTTGTCTACCACTATGTTGATCTTCTGAGTATCAACATCCATAGTATATAAGACTTCAGGATTAGGATTATTATCCTCTACATCCATACTCTCAATTGTCGATTGATCATCTGTAGTTGTTATTTTTACCGGTAGAGTAATCAAAGGAGGTGGAGATAAGTTGTCTCTAACCTTGATATTAGGTGGTCCACCAACTTTTCCTTTCCCCTTGTCTCTATCTTTCTGATAAACTTTTATGGGTTTGGGGTTCTTGTATTCTTCTTGTTTTTCTTTCTCAACTAGGAATATGTCCCATCCATTTTTAGTCTCTTCAGTCACCTCATTTACTCTTCCAACCATTAAAGAAATGTGTCGGTGTGTAGTAGAAAATACCGTCCAGTTGGCTTGAGCAATTAGGTCATCAATTTCTTTGGGAGAGTTTACCGGATATACAACAAGTAGCTTTTCAATTTTTATTTTCTTATCCAGTTCTATTACTACTTGTCTTCTTGCTTCTAGTCTTTTGAATAGTTCATCTGGAATTTCATTGACTACTTCCATTAAAAACTTCTTATACATATCCATGTGCAATATAGCACTATTTTCAACTTGCTCTTTTTCATCAGCTGTTAAGGTGTCATATATTTTCTCTATGTTCTTCAATTTACCTTCCTCTATGATTTCATTCAGCAGTATATCAAGAGGGGCCAAGTCTTTGTTTGTCCTCTTCTTCTTCTTGGGTGTCAGTTTTTTCTTTGGTGTGGCCTTTCTTACCAGAGATCTCACTGCTTGTTGTTTTTGCCTTGTCCTCCTAGGTGAGGGTGTGGTTGTCAGTGAGGGATCTCTTTTTCTTACAACTCTTTTGAAAGTTGCAGGCATGGCACCTTTTGAAGAAGTACCTACCGGTGATAGGTGAGTTTTAGGTTGTGGAGCTGCTAACTCATCCTCTGTTATACCGATTTTCTTCAATACATCTTCTTTGATGGCTTTTTCTTGTCTGGAACCTTTCCTTACAACTGCCTCAACCTTTTTCACTCTTTTCTTTGATTGTATTTGGCTTTTAATGGTTTTTGCACTACCAAATATTTCTTCCTTAGGTTCTCTGGGGGCTTCCAGAAGTGCTTTAGCATATGTTTCAACTATGTGATCATCTGTTTCATAGCCCATCTCAGTTACCCAAACTGTCCTAGGGATGACTGCTTCCATCCAAATTTCATCTTTCTTGATTACAAAGCATATTTCATCTTTGTATTTGTCAACAATCTTTTGTGATAACCTTATTCTTTTCTTCATTTTGGCCTTTAATGCTTGAAAAAAGTCATGAATATTGTTTTCCTTGTCTTTTCCCATGTTATTGAATAGTTATGTTAACTGTTTTCCTACCGGTATATCATATCCAAGTTCTTTGTAGCCTATACCAGGAACCTATTTTGTTATATGTAGCATCAGACATACTAACAGATTTCCAAACCTGAAAGTTCCTTTCTTGTCCTTCTTGATCTTTCCAAGGTTGTCAATTAATTCATCTTTTAACCACTCACATACATCAATTTTTGCATTATCTGTGATCATATCATAAGCACTCTTAATGCATAAACTTGAAACTAAATTGAGTCTATTTGCATGAGTAGCTTTATACCCTAATATCATGCTGATGAATCTCACATTAATGTCTATTACATCATTAACTCTTAGGGACCTCTTGTTGAATGTTGCACCAGTTAGGTTTATAACTAGGTCATTGGAAACCTTCTTGGTTTTATCTGGTCTTTCACCAGTGGTCGGTAACCCTGTGACAACTTTCATAGCTTCCTTGGTGATTTTGTGGACTACATCTAACCAAAAAAATTCACCATGTACCCTGCTTAAGACTATCCTAATCACATCCTTGGGAAATTCAGGAATGCTAAAGATCTTTGTAAATCCTAGGGTCTCAATGATTTTGTGTTCATCTTTTACATTGCCAGTTTTATCACATATCATAGTTTTAAACATGGTTTTAATTTCTTCATCTCCTAGTTCCTCAATGTTGTAATGGATGTACATTCTGGGGTCTTCAGCATAAACAACT
The DNA here is from genome assembly GCF_030272615.1 of Cryptomeria japonica. NCBI lineage: Eukaryota > Viridiplantae > Streptophyta > Pinopsida > Cupressales > Cupressaceae > Cryptomeria > Cryptomeria japonica. The sequence continues at coordinate 179,811,145 of NC_081411.1, read as the reverse complement.
CCCTTAGGAATTTGAGAAAAAGCACCTAAGGTATCATCTTTCTTTGCTATCTCGGGAACCAACTGAAATACGGGCCAAGGTCTTTTTATCACTTCAACAATAGTAGGGTTTGCTATATATTCAATTGCAGAGGTGGATGCCATGATTAAATACCTTTTACTGCCTTTAGGATGGATGATTTCTTGGAGTGTTCTTGCTTCTTGCTCGAAATGCCTTAGCTCGGAATCTTCGTGCTCTTCGTAAATTTCAAATCTTGGTGAAATAAAATGGAGCCAAAACCTTAATTTTATAGTGTTTATTCACCATCTACCACATTAATTGCATGTCGGTTAAGTATTCACTTAACATTGTTTGCCAGTAATAAGTAATTTTCAACTTCTTATCTCTAACAGAGGGAATAATAATACATGTGTCATTAGATTGCCAAACCCTCAAAGAAACTTTCTTCAATTGGATGAAGAACTTCCTGCCGGTGGAGAACTTCTCTGTCCTTCTGGTGAAGCATCACTCTGTCCTACCAGTGAAGCATTGTTTTGTTCTACTGGTGGAGGAGTATTCCCAATATTTAGATCAGCTTTTCTAATCCATTGTTTTGAGAATTCTTGCTTAACCTCTTCAACTTTTTCTTTACCTTTCAAGCTAGAACTTTTGTTGTCTATCGGTGTTCCTTTACTTCTATAGAATTTAGCAATATGCCCAATCTTGTTACAAGCATAACAAGTTACATTATTCTTCTGAATAGCTTTTCCATAACCTATGCCGGTTTGTGTTCTGCATTGACTAGATAAATGCCCAAATCTTCCACAAACATAACATCTCACATTCATTCTGCAGTTTTCAGAGTTGTGACCAACTTTGTTGCATTTAGAACATTGACCAATGGGTGTGTTGATATTCTAATAATTTCTAGATCTACATTCATTTGCTCTATGACCATACTTATTATAGTTAAAGCATTTTCCATTGAATTTATAAGCATTAGGTTGTCTTATCGGTTTGCTGTGATCCTGAGTATTTGCAGTACTGGAGCTTTCACCAATTTCAAAGCCAATTCCAGAAGTGTCACTTTTAGGTTTTTGATTCTTCAGCAAGGTGCCAAGTTCCTCTGAGCTTTTCTTGAATTTTTCTTTATGTTGATTTGCAGTTTCTAGTTCTCTTTCTAAGACTTCTTTTTGTCTCATCGGTTCATTTGAGTCATTCTGAGTATGCATCAGATCTGTCTTTAACATGTCATTTTCATAGCTAAGTCTTGTGTTCTCATTTGCTATATCACTTAGTCTTCTGGTCAATTCTTCTTCATTCTTCTTCCTATCCTCAATCTCTTTGCAAAATCTCATAGTCATGTCTTGCATCTCATTCTTTTTTGTCATGATCTCTTGTTTCAACTTACTTATCATATCATTAAGTGATTCCTTTTCATCATTCTCATTTTGCAATTTTTCACAAAGTTCTCTTCTCTTATTTCTTGTAACAGTAAAATTTTCTTGAAGTGCCTGAATGATATCCTGAGCTACCCTTAAATCATCTTCTAGTTTGATATTTTTCAATTTCTCTGCATCATAGTTTGTAAGAGCTCCTTCAAGTTGCTTCATTAGATTTTCCATCTTTATCGGTGTCAAGATCTTCGTCAAGTTGTTAGGATTCTGAAAATAGAGGACCGGGCTCTGATACCAATTGTTAGGAATCCCACAGATACTGAGAGGGGGGGGTGAATCAGTATCTAACTAGTGAATGGAATTTCTTAACTTAAAACATGCAGAACATAATATAACAGTGTAAAGGTATGCAAAAAATAATGCAATAAATAAAATCAAGAACATCCACATGAAAAGCACACCATAACACAAGATTTTAATGAGGAAACCTGGTGTGGGAAAAACCTCGGTGGGATTTGTGACCCACAATATTCACTCACTGGCCAATAAGAGAATATTACTTACAATAGGGGCCTGCACATGCAGGAAGGCCAACTGCCTAGAGCTCACTACTCAATGGGAAGTCTCACTGACTTACAATGAGGATTATACAAATCCAATAACTTGTACTGCTTTACAATAGCATCTTCAATGCTAGATTCAGTACCGGTTCCTGCTCTATTCTTTACATATACCCCTTAACCTATATTTCATACAATAGGTCTGCCTAATATTTTCCTTATGCTTATGTCTCCTTACACTGATGTCTACAATTATCTCTTTTATATATAAGAGTCATTTTACAATTTTCCAAGTTGGCTTACAAAGTTTTTCAATAATAAACAAAATATAATAAAACAAAATCCTGTCGGCCTCTGTGCCGGTATACTTCCTTTCTTCTATGCCAATGTCGGTGTCCTGAGTGCCGGTGTAGAGTGTAATCTGCTGATGCTGGTATAATGTCTTTGTCGGTGCCATAGGATTGCAAGGTTTCCATCAATGACAAAACCTTCAATCACATACAATGTCTCATTGGAGTGTGCATATGCCAACATATAGTGGAAAGGTTGTCAAAGAGGTTTGGTAAAGAATCTTAAGGGAAAGCCATGATAGTGATAAGACAAAGAAGTATGAGGTGATATTTAATTCATCATTATGAGAAGTGCATAAAATATAATATCACAAAATCTTGGAATTGCCAGTCTTCAAAGACAAAAGCGATGCATGTAGCAGTCTTAGTCATGATCATAGCTACAAAGTTTTTTTTTAAAATGACAATGACTTAAAGACTAGGATATCAGACCAAGAACAATACATGACAACTCAAATTAGTAAATTCCAATCAGGACATGCGAATAACTTACCAGTATGACCTTAAAAAATATATCTACAAATTGTTTCCAGAAACCTCCATTCAAACCTTCGAAGGAGAAATCACCTTGGCAGTGCCACAAAATAGTAGAGAGAAACAAAAGAATGAAATCTATGCTTTAGGGTTTGTTTTACCCTAATATGCCCAATAAAGACTTAGGCATTTTGCCTATGTTTATTTATTTTCATTTCATTTAATTATTATTTTGCATCAAACCTTTATTGTATAAATTAGGGTTTTGATAAGCCACTTAGATATTATATTTATGTAAAGTAACAAGTGTTTATTACTCCTTGAGGAGTCAAAGAAATATTGTTACAATTTATGAGAAAGGGGCAAAGATATAGGGAGGTTTGAAAAATTCATCCAGCATATGAAGGGAATATAGGGGTTGTTTGAGTCAATTTAGGGAAGGTTAGTGCATTTTTTAGTGCCTTTATGGTAATAAAGGATGAGTTTTGACTTTTTCTTCATCCACATGTATTTTTGGAGTTGTTTGAGGCGTTTGAAAATAGGATTTCTGAGTGCATATGACCAAGGTTGTTTTTAATTCCTATTTTCATGCAACTGCTTTGGAAGCATAAGTATTGTTCAAACTTCATTTTTGAAGGCAGTTCTTACTAGTTCATTTTCTTGCAACTTGTAATTTTCAGAGTTCTTTTGCAGATATTGATAAGTTTGTAGCTCCTTTTTAGAGATTTTTATAGCATTGTAATACCTTTCTGATAGTGAATTAAAAAAAGCAAAATTTGCTCTACGAATAAAAAGAAAAATTTCGGTATCTATGATTTGGCCTTCTGCAAATTCCCCAAGAGCCCAAACCATGTGGCTCACTATCTTCTCCCCCTCTAAATTCAAACAACCCTCCAGTGATGGGGGCGGAACTTGGCAGGTGGTGGAAAGCAGAAAATCCAGATGGCATAAGAATGCCCATCATAACCCTAGATCGACTTCAGTGCCCTACTCGGCGTCGTCCTCCTGGTTGCTGCTTGAGGGCACCAAATATGTATGTTTTCCCCCCTCCTTTCCTCCTCTGGTAGGGAATCTCAACAAATTAGTAGGGTGAGCCAGAGAATTCAAGAAGGTTCTAAATCATCGATGGATCAAGGGAAACCCTACCTCGAAGGCCTTCTCTCAGCAAATTCACAATAAAAGAACAACCAACCCCTATTTCGCACAACGAATTGCCGAAGCATTCCCTTCTCCTTCAAACCCTAAATGTCAAAATTGCATGATTATAGTGGATGCTTTTGTCATGGAGAAGAATGTCATCTATCATCAGAATAACAGCCTCATTGTCAAATGGAGAGTTCCCTCTCGCAATTTCAATGTAGTCAAAGATTGGTGGGAAACCAAATTTCTTAAACTAGTAAGTATCTGCAACTTGGCCTCTCAATGTATATTAATTTCATGCATTAATTCTAGGGTTAAGTAGGATCTTCTCAAAAGTAAAGAGAAATTGCTTAATGACTGCATCTTTTACTGCATAGATTGGATTCCCAATTTTAACCCTAAAACATTTTCCTTCGAGAGCTCCTTATATTGGGTCAACCTCGGACCCCTTCCATTGGAATTTCATACACCGGAATTAATAGAATCAATAGCGAGAGGATTAGGTAAATGCCTGGCCTTTACAAAGCCCCGAGAAAGAAACTATGAGAAAGATATAAAAATATTAATCGACCTTAAAGCCACTAACCCTAAATTGAGCCTTGTGGATTTAACTTCATCAGCAGGGAAATGGGATATCCTTCCATCATTTTATGAGGGCATCATTAACACCTCAGAATTATTCATTTTCCATTAGAGTAATGCTATTAGAGAAACAAAAATCAAACCCAACTCTATTGTTGGTAATTTGCATCTTGACCCAGAAACTCAACCCCTGCCCTCTAGAAATATTTCTCTAGAGGGCTCGCCTCTACCAAACAAATCTAGGAGTGACTTGCCCGCTGCTGGCATACCATCTCACCCTTCGGCTCTGGATCCTAGGAAATCCAACATCATGGTAAGCAATTCATTAGATCATAACCCTCCTCTTAGGGATTCCACTTTAGGGCAATCTCTCGCCCCCATGGTTAGTAAGGTCTCGAGGCCTTCTTCCCCTGCTATGCATCATCCCCCCAACGTAGTTCAGATCGATAAAAATATGGACAAGGATTCTATCTCTTTGAATAGAGAGGCATTAACTGACCTACTTGAATTTACCAATTCCTTGAAAGAAGACATTGCTGAGCAGTTAGAGATTGTGGAACGTAGCTTGGCCGATGAAGATGCCCACATAAATTAGGATCATTCCCTAGACAAGGAAGGCTCTTGTATTAAGGATCAACTAGATCTATTAGTTAAATCTCTCCCCCCTCCTTCCCCCCGGTTATCCTCTAAGATAGAGACTCATGTAGAGAATTCCCCTAGTCCTAGTGAAGGGAAAACTATGGAAGTCGGTCCTTTAGGTCTAGGTCTCAACATGGTGGGTAGAATCAAACCTGATTGTGGGTCCTCTCAGAAGAAGAGAGGGAGGAGATCAAAATCAGAACTAAGACTTCTGGATGGAGAAGCTTTGGACCAAACCAAGCTCACAAACATTTTCAATGCAGGGAGGGGGAAATTCCCTCCCACATCGCCATAAAGCTCTTAGCCTGGAATGTTAGGGTTATACCCCTAACAAGCAGGGCATCCTCAAGCATTGTGTTTTCAAAGTCAAAGTTGAAACCACTATTCTTCAGGAAACCAAGCTTGATTATCTTGTAGGGGAATCTTTTGGGAAACATTTAGGAAAATATAATTGGATAGGTGTCCCTATGATTGGGGCATCTGGAGGCCTAAGCATTATATGGGATCATAGTCGCATCTCCCTAGACATCATAGAGATCAACAGTTTTTGGATGGCCTTAGACATAAAAAGCATTAGTAATAATCTTAGATTCAATCTGATCAACGTCTATGGTCCTACCTTGAATGACTTAAAATGATTAGTCTAGGAGGAGCTATCCTCCTTTATGATCAAGAATAATAAAAGAGATTTTATAATAGGCAGCGACTTCAATCCCATAAGTAATCTAGCCGAGAAATTTGGCAGTTGCTCTAGAGAGCCTCAATACTTAGTGGACTTTAGGGATTGGACCTTTAAGAATAAACTCATGGGCATTCAAATAGATAATGGTGTCTACACGTGGACCAACCGAATATCTAGTTTCAGCATGATAGCAGAAAGATTAGATAGGTTCCTTGTTGAGGACAATTCAGGCTTTCTCAACAATACACTAGTTAAAGCTTTCATTCTTCCCTTCTCAGGCTCGGATCACTTCCCAATCCAACTCTCTCTACCTAAAGACCTCAAGTCATTGAAATGTCCATATTAATTCGAGCTCATGTGGTTCAAAGAGGACAACTTCATAGACATGTTAGAAAATTGGTGGTCAACATACAAGGTATCCGGATCCAAGCTCTTTTGCTTTGTATCTAAGCTTAAATTGATCAAACAAGATCTTCTTTCTTGGAATAGGGAAAAAATTGGCAACATATTAAAAGCCAAGGCCAAAATTGAACTCGAACTTAATGAACTTAACGAATTAGTTATCCAAGGTGGCATGAGAACAATACTTGGAGAAAACCATCATGAAAGAATACGAAGACATCCTGCCAAAAGAGGAAACATTCTGGAAACAAAAATCATGAGATACTTGCCTAGCCAATGGGGACAGAAATACTAAATTATTTCATGCCAGTACAAAGGCTAGGAGTAGAAAAAATATCACCAAAATCACCAATGGCAATGGCAATGTGATCGAAGATCCTGATGGTACAGCCAACCACACTATTATTTTTTTCCATACCCTTCTCAATTCGGAATCTACTAACTTAACTGCCCAGGAAAGCCTTCTTCAAAATATCCCCACGCTAATCTCTAATGAACATAATAGGGACCTTAACCAGAGCTTCACATTAAAGGAGATTGAAATAGTAGTTAAAAAATTACATCCCAATAAAGCTCCCGGGCCGAACGACTTCCCAAGTGCCTTTTTCCAAGCTTGTTGGCATTTCTTGGGAGCAGAATTAGTGGATGCTCTTGAAGGAGCCAGGAAATCAAGTAGGATTCTTAGAGAGATTAACAACACCTTCATCGCCCTCATCCCAAAACAAGCCTCCTCTACCTTCTTGGATGAATTTAGATCGATTGCCCTTTGCAACACGCTCTATAAAATCTTTACAAAAGCATTAACAAATAGACTCAAACCTCTTCTTCATGGCATCATCTCGGAAGAAAAGTCAAGTTTTATGCCTGGTAGATCCATCCTAGATGGGGTCATCCTTGCCCATGAGGAAATCCACTCCTCTCATTCTATCTCTAGCCCCTCTATGTTCATCAAGCTAGACATCAAAAAGGCTTACGACAAAGTGGACTTGAGATTCCTATGCAAATGCATGGTAGCCTTTGGCTTTAATAAAAGCTAGATTAACCTAATTTTTGCATGCATCTCTACTCCTCATTTCTCTATATTGATCAATGGTTCCCCATAGGGCTTCTTTGAAAGCTCTAGGGGATTGAGACAAGGAGACCCCCTCTCCCTCTTTTTATACATTATCATGGCAGAAGGATTAAGCAAGACCATCCAGAAATCTCAAGAACCTGGCAACCTAGAAGGAATCAAAATTACAAGAAATGTTAAACTTGTAACTCACCAACAATTTGCAGATGACACATTGTTGTTGGGTAATAGTTCCCTTTTTGAGGCCCGGAGCTTCAAAACAATCCTAGAATGGTATACAAGAGCTTCAGGTCAGAAGGTAAACAAATCCAAAACTAGGATCTATTTTCTTAATACTAAAGCCAATATAGAAAAGGATATTCTTAGGATTCTAGGCTTCTAGTCAGAATCCCTTCCATGCATATATCTAGGACTCCCTTTGTACAAAGGGACTAGGGATACCAAGCTCTGGGATAGCATTCTAGCTAAATTGGATTCAAAGTTGCAGTCTTGGAGTGGCAAATGGTTATCTTTAGTAGGCAGAATTGTTCCGATTCATTCAGTTCTCTCAACAATCCCTCAATATTACATGTCCTGCTTAGAGATCCCTGGATGCATTCGGGATAGACTTATAAGGATCTTAAGATCCTTTCTATGGCAAGGACTGGGAGACAAAAATAAGTATGCACTAATAGCAGGGGACGCTCTCTGCCTTCCTAAAACTAATAGAGGTTTAGGCTTCAAGAAGTTAGATAGTTAGAACATGGCACTTGGAGCCAAACTAGTATGGAAAATATACAAAGAACCTTATTTGAAATGGGTTAAAATAGTTAAAAATAAATATCAAGGTAGTTCTGACTCAACTAGCATCTTTAGAGCCTCTCTCCTACCCAAAGGTTCCAGAATATGGAATTTCATTTCTTACTGCAGAGAATTCCTCTCTGAACAACTCTCCTGGAATATTGGTTCAGGTGAGGAAGCTCTATTTTGGGAGGACTCCTGGGGTGGCTACCCCCCTCTTCGCAGCCTAATCCACAATGACTCTTTAAAGCTTGAAATAGAGCTCTCTTTAGGAACCCAAGTCAGATATTATGTTTCCTTCCCTAAAATAGATCCAGCTTTAGGATGGGTCTGGAAGCCCCTCTTAGCATCTCCCCCCCAACCAAAGAAGTTGCTCTCTACTTATCTTTTTCCTCAAGTCTAGAAAATTATCGTTTAACTAGAGCCAAGACCATCTGATCTGGTTGGGTTCCTTGAATGGGGAATACAATGTTAAATGGGGCTATAAATTGGCTCATAAGTTAGAAACCAGGCCAGCCTCCAACCTACCTCTGTCCTTATGCTGGCACAAGGCATGCTCCCCAAAAGCTGGAACCTTTTTATGGACTGCTCTTCAAAAGAGAATCCTTACCAAAGAGCACTTTTGGAAACTAGGCTTTGCAGGTCCCTCCAGGTGCCCCTTATGTTGCAAAAATGAGGAAGAGGTGGACCACCTATTACTCAATTATGATTTCGCAGCATCATGCTAGCACTAGCTACTGAATAGACTCAATCTAAGTTTGGCTTGTCAACAGGACCTCCTCCCCTTTCTTCAGATTTGGCATGTATCCCTAAATTATGGCCACTATGGCCATATATGGACTATATCACCCTCGATCCTCCTCTAGGAAGTATGGAAAGAGAGGAATAGAAGAATCTTCAAAGATAAAGCCCTCAGCCTAGAATCCTTAATTGTCAAAATTGAGGCATCCATTATTGAGATCGCTAATAATTTTATCAGGAAATCCCCTCTGAAGCACACTAAATTTTCTCTCAGGGATGAATCAACTCGGATTAAACTAACTGGTGTCATCGTCCCCATGTTCATCAGTTTAGGAAACAAGCTTAACTTATCTAATAGAAGTAAGTGCAAATGGGCCCCTCCACCCCAAGGTTGGTTCAAGCTCAATTTTGATGGAGCATCTCGAGGCAACCTCAGTATAGTTGGGATAGGTTACGTTATCTATTTTGGAGAAAGGGAAGAAGTGGCTGCTATCGCTAAACCTATGGGATCCACCACTAATAACATGGTAGAAGCCACTGTAGTGGTAGAAGGGTTGTTGCTCTGCCATGAGCTAGGTATCCAGAATCTAGAAATTGAAGGAGACTCTGCAATCAACATCAATTCCCTCAGATCAGGTATCTCTTGCAACTAGAAAATCAACAATTTAATTAAAAGGGCCAGGGAATTGCTTCCCTATTTCAACTCTGTTATTATCAATCATATTTACAAAGAAGGAAACAATAGATCATATGAGCTTGCTAACTTAGGAGCAGATGGCGTGGAGCTCAAAATCCTAGGCAAAACCAATGCTCTTCCTGATAAGGCAATGCCTTCATCTGTCTAGAGAAATCCATATGTCATCCCCAATAGGAGGATAATTCGGGCTCATCCCCCCACCCCATCCCATCCCATCCCTCTTGCTCTCTCAGATGCAAGCAATAGACTATCCTTGTCCCTTTTAGGCACTTTAACCATTCTAGGTTTGTTCCATTACTCCTTCTGCTTCCTTGGCCTCCCTTCAGTAAGTCCATCTTTAGCCCTTATCCCTGCTCCTCATCTCCCTAAACAGTTTTATCTTCCATTCATATTAAGAATTTGGATCCCAATGGTCCTGGATTCAAAATTAGACACCCCTCCTATCATAGCTCGAGAGAGTTCGAGGGTCGTGACCCGACGTCATTTGAGCTGGAATCTGATTTTCTTGAACAAATTTATCTCTATCTGTTGTTGAATTCGCCTTCTTTGCTGTGAATTGTTCCTTGATTGAATTCATTTGCTTTACTTCTTCTTTTCTGCTGTTAATATTAAATCTCTTCTTATTTTCATTTAATACTTAGTTTGAATGCTAATTCCCTTTGCATCAAAATCGAACCCTCTGCTTGAAGTCACACCTTTTCTCTTCTCTGATCTGATTGCTTTTGCATTATGCTATGATCTGATTTGGACATTCACCACCATGGATTTTACATTACTTATGCATTCATTGTTGAACCCTACACTTGCAATTTACACAAATTCACCCCATCTGCTCTTGAATTCACACCTCTCTGCCTAAATTCATCTCTGCTCTAACTTATTTCTGCTTTGAATTGAATTATGTATTATGGTTACTTTTATTTTGTATTTGTAGGCATTCAAAATAATTGTTTCTCTTGCAAAGGGAGGTTGGCCAAGTTATGTTTTGTATTGTTTTTTAGATTTTGACACTATGTTTTCTAATTCCTTCAGCTACAATTTACATTTCTATGCATGTATTGGATGTATGTTTATGTATGTGATCAAATTAGCTTCTATTTGATGATGTTATAGTGTCTTTAAGCTTAATTCAATAATGGATGTATGAAACAAGTTTTAAATTGTTAAAAATCTCTAAATTTCAAGGGTTTTCTTATTTTGCCAAGTTGTTGTCGAGTTCGAGCCAAGTCACGAGCCGAGTCAGCCTTGCCAAGTTAGAGCCAAGTTTGAGTATATATATATATATGTGTGTGTGTGTGTGTGTGTATGTATATATATATATATATATATATATATATATATATATATATATATATATATATATATATATATATATATGTATGTATGTATGTATGTATGTATGTATGTATGTATGTATGTATATATATATATATATATGTATGTATGTATGTATATATATATATATGTATGTATGTATGTATGTATGTATGTATATATATATATATATATATATCTATGTATGTATGTATGTATGTATGTATGTATGTATGTATGTATGTAAATACATACATACATACATACATACATACATACATACATATATATATATATATATATATATATATATATGTATGTATGTATGTATATTTTTATATACATGGAGTCAGACTTATATACAGTCACACTCATACATATATATACAAATATATGTATGTATATATATACATATATCCATTCATACAGATATATATATGTATATATATTTATATACATACACACATAGATATATATATATATTTGTGTGTGTGTGTGTACACTCATAATCTCACAAATATATATATATATAAACACTCATATATATATCTATTTGTGAGATTATGAGTGTACACACACACACACACAAATATATATATAAAATTTGATTAGCAGATTCATTTATATATATAGGTATACATTCAAGATATAATCCAAAACTTATATATACCCTGCTAGATACATGAATATGGGTATATATATAAAGTATAGATTTATATGTATATGTATACAAATATAAACCATGAATTTTATACATAGATAGATACATGTATCTATACATATGTATATATACATATTGATATATATTATTTTCATTCAAGCATCAGATGATATATATATGTACATACATAAACACATGTATATATGTACAGGTATATATAGGTATAGATATCACATATATATAGTCTCGACATCCACCCACCTTCCCACTCTCAAGGCTTGGGCTATTTCAATGGAGATTGCTAGGAAATCATTGTCTTGACTATCCTAACTATAATAAGTATGAGATCTTCCTCCCCCGTGATTATCTCGGAAATGACATCTGTCGGCACTCATTAATCCACCTCATTAACCCACTTCGAATTGTGAAACCCGAACGTACCTTCTTCTGAGAATTTCACCTCACCGGCTGAGTTGTATCAATCATCTCCGCACATGTCGATCATGCATATACTAACCAAACACTAAGCATGTGCGATATTAAATGATGGAATCTCGAGCACGGTCTTGCATTCATTAATTTGTGATATGCCTCTCAAGCAATTACTATCTCCAATGTTTATTGATGAGGATTAATCATTCTGACTCATTCTCAATTAAATTCTTTTCATTCTCACACCTGAATTTCGAGACAGACCTCTAGCTTTATAAAGACTGATTTTTCTCTATCTCTTCATTCTCTACTAAGCAAAATTCAAAATATCATGGACACTATACTCAAGCTCTCGAGCTCTAAAAGACAAATGACCATTCCTAGGGAAATAAAGGTAGCTCGGCTGACAGACCTCTTGAAATATTCCCACGATCTGGTCATCAACGGGGTTACTCAAATTTTAGGGGAAGATTTCATCACCAATGAGGATAGGACCAGAGAAAATTTTGATATTTCCTCTATGTTCCTAGCCATAGTACTCCATTTCCAGCCTAATAGGGATTTCATTAGGGAATTATGCTTAAAGGTTTTTAAGACTAGCATTCTCATAGAGCTTGACCGAGTAATGGTGAATGTTACTTCCAATCTTTTGGCCCCCAAGCCAAGGCATTATGATATCTTCATGTGAAATAACCGCCAGGTTCCTTGGTTCCCAATACTGATTCAATTTAATCCTGCAAAGTTTGCCAACATAAGGCCCATCATCCAAAGGAATGTCAACTTCCTCATGTGGTGGTTCAATGTGAAAATTCCTCCCTACAGCCACTGGTTGGCTATATACCTTTAGGATGAAGGTCTCAACATGGACATGATAGCCGAGATGGAGAATCTGAAATCTTCTAAATCACCAAAGGGCTCTCCATCAAACCAGGCAGGGGCTCGAGGGAAAGGGCTTGGCTTTTGAGTAAGTAGGGGATGCGACATTCTAGTTAATCTAAGAAAAGCTAGTTTGTATAAAAGACTTATGTTTTACCATTTTTAGATAGGAGATGACTTGTCTTTTGAAGATATGTTTATAGTATCAGACGCTCAAGATATATATTATTATATGTAGACACTTAAGATTACTTCAATGATATTCAATACATCTTTATAGTGGCTTTCCCATATTTATACATTCGATTCTAGGCTATAGATAATTTGCAATTTTATGTATAGGGTGTATTAATGAAGTATCTATCTCAACATAAGTATACACACATAGCTGCAAGCGTATTCATATAATGCAAGGCAGATATATAAACACACTTGCATTCCATGTGGTTATAGGTATGATGTTGTAGATACTCTTGTTAATATTTCAGATTACATTTTCACCTTCATGTATTGGGGATCATGTGGAGGGGATGCATTGGAAACCCTCAACTCTCTTGATTTTTTGGTCATCGATGTCATGGCCCTGGTTCGTTCCATATTATTATTGTAATAGCAAACAATTTTGATAGAAAACCTTATTCTAAGAACATTAAGGGGCTCTGATTTTAGGTGGAGTCGATGCAAGTGGCTAACTTCCTCTCTTAGTTTCACATGGTTAAAAGGTATCCTAACTTTGAGTTTGCGGGATAGTATTGCTTTGTGTTTGTAGCATGCAGGATCCAGTTCACTCACCCCTACTCGGTCAGCACTCGAACAACTCCTTGGTCTCCCCGCTCGCCCTTACCATACAAAGGCTTTATCTATTACTCAGATCCATTATGTGGAAGTCATGATTAAAATATCAACAACATTATGTATTTCTCAAATTATTATTGTAACCTCTTAAGAATTCAGATTCTGGCTAATAGGGACTTGCAAATTATTCCAGAATTTTTTCCTTGGGCAAGACCAGAGGTTTTCTTCATTCGACTCTTTCCTACTGGTGCCCACACCAAACCAAATTTGTACATTTATGTAAATATTTTTCAATTAATAAATTTTACAGCCTCAGCCCATTATCGATCAAAAAAACAAACAAACTTTCTGATAGTAATAGAATATGTTTTTCTTCTTGGGATTTCCTGATATTGTGTGCTTAGTGATTGATATAGTTTCATGTGATGATTTTTTTCCTTGTGATTGTGTCTCTATTAGCACCTTTATATAGGAATACATATATATTTGTAGGTTATAAGTTGTGACAATGATAAAAATAGTCTCAAGTTGTGAGCTCCTACTAGGATGGTGAATATTTTAGCCTTCTTATAAATTGTTGATGCAAAGGTTATGAGTCTTTGAGTTGTGCAATGATACCTTTTTGTTACTAGTTATTTTGTGTGTTAGTTAGTTGTGCAAATTTTAGATTATCAGTTTGGTGCATCACCTTAGGAATTAGTGTTTCATTTTATGTTTCCTCCTTTTATTTTTCTCTGCAAAAGCTAGTTTAGGTGAAGAATCCATAAGAACCAACTTTCTCTGGAGGTCCATTCTCATTGCAGGTCACCCACAACCTAAGAATGTTCCCGTGTGTCACAAGGTTGCTAGGTTGATATTTTAGCAAAGGGTGCAAGCTTTAGTGATAACAACACCATCATCTCTACCCACATTAGCTAATACTAGTTGTACCTCCTAGACTCTTGGGATTGAGGGCTTTTTCCTAACCCAATTTTTTAGGGTTTATCTGAAGCTATCTGGCGTAGGGGCACAAGCCTCAATTTCATAATTTATTGATTGAAAACTTCATTTTTTTGATAGAAAGGTACTGGATGGATCAAAGAATCTTGTGTTTATGTTTTGTTTTGTAATAAGGCCATAATTGTCCATTTTGTAAGGCCCAGTGGCCTAGGGTGCATTATAAACCCTATGGTCAACTGTGGTCAAAGAGACTTAGGATGAGTAGAATTATGGAGTCAAGTTTTTTTTTGTCTATTTAGATCCATTTCAATGTGTTTAGGTCCCTAGGTTGATAACAAAATTAGTTTGAATGGCAAAATGCAAAAATTGTCAAAAATTGACAAAGTTGTCAATTTGTAAAGCAACTTTTCAAAAAGTTGTTGTAATTGGTTGCCCAATGTTCATAAACATCTAAAATAAGTTTTAACATGTTTTTAAAACTATGAAATGCCTCAAAAAACTTGTGTGGGGGTTGTTGTGGGTGGAATTTGTAAACTTGATATTTGAAATCAATAAAAAACTGCATTTTTCCAGAAAATTTGTTGTTCTTTCAGTTGGTACGGAATTTCACAACCTCCAAACTGAAAAATTATTTCATGGGGAGTTATAGGGGTGAAATAAATTTCTTTTGAATCCAACCAGAGGTTTGGAGGTAGAGTCTTGAGGGAGAAAATTTGTAATAGATCCAAACAACCCGTGAAACTGCCCTTTCCTAGGGTTTCAACTTCAATTTCCCATTTCTTCCAAATTCACCATGGGAAAATTCTAAAACTTAGTGAAATTGAGTATTTGGGAGTTTATTTTAATATACAAAAGGTTTTAGACTGAAATTATTTACTTTGGGTGATATTTTGTTAAATTTGGCTAAGCATCTCTATGTGACTGGTTGTGGGAATTGAATAAAATTTATGAACAATCCCCATAACTTTAGTTTTAATGCAAACCAAAAGCTATAAATTTCTATTTGGTGATGATTTGGATACCTCAAGTTTATCCAATAGTTAATTTGGTGTAGTTGTAGGTTTGGAGGGTAGTTCCTTTGTTAAGTGCTTAAAATAGCCCATATTAGCCTAGATGAGCATTTAATAGAAATGGTACTTGCAAGAGGTTCTAGAACTTGTCCTTTGGTAGAAAGTTCTGCCCCAGGTTGGTGTTCAATAAAATAAAACAATATTGGTCTTTCCTTTGGATTTTTTGGGTGGGAAGCCAAAAAGTGAGTTTTGAAGGCTAATAGGTCTAAGGAGCCAATTTGCAGTTTGTGACTTTTGGGACTTGAACAACCAAATCAGAGGATTGTTTGGAATCATTTGACTTTGTAAGAACCTATAAAACCCATCTTGATCCTTTTTTGGCCTATAAAACTATTTATAGGGGTTGTGAGCAATTTGAGCCATTTTGAGCACTTTTGCCTGTGGGGTTTGAAACCAAATATTGATAACCTTGCACATTGTCCCACTGTGGGGTTATGGGGATGAAAATAGGTGACTTGGGATGTTTAATTGATTCTCATAAAGGTGTGAGGCTTGGTTGGAGTGAATCCTTGAATGGAGGGTTTTTTTGCTTAGTTGAGTAAGTGAGCAACTTGGAGCATTTTCAAGTTGTTTGAACCATACCTCTACATCAATTGGTATCAGAGCAAGTGTTATCCTTAGGAGAAGGATTGTTTCAGTTTATTAATGTCAAGGGAAGAAGATTAGGGTGAGTTGTCCTCAAGGATGACTAATGCACAGATAGTGAAGTTTTTGAAGGATCAAAACTTGGTTCACAAGATTGATTCCTTGCACAAGGATGTTGATAGACTTAATGGGGAACTTCGTAAGAAAAGTGGTGGAAACTCTGATGTTATTGAAGAGGGGAGTGATGAGGAACCCCTTGATTAGGGTGATGAAGAAGAAGTGCTTTCTGATCAAAGGCTACTTGTGAAGACCCTGAAGGCCATGGAGAGAAGGACCATGGATGTTAGGTTGGACCTATCTTCCTATGATGGAAACTTGAATCAAGATGTTGTTGTGGATTGGATTGATGCCCTCACAAGCTTCTTTGAATGTGAAGACATACTTGAAAGTTAGAGAGTTAATATTTCTAAGTCCAAGTTGAAGGGATCAGCCATTACATGGTGGAATTTCACTCAAGATGATAGGGTGAAGGAGAAGAAGAATCCAGCGACCACTTGGAAGAAGATGGTTGCATTGATCAGGGATACATATGTTCCTAATGATTATGAAGTCCAAATTCATAAGAGGAGAATTATTTTGAGACAAAAAGAGATGAGTGTCTCAGATTATACTCAAGAGTTCCATAAATTGGTGATGAAGTCCAATGTAGTGGAGCCTGAATGTGTGAAGCTTGCAAGATACTTGCAAGGGTTAAGAGTTACCATACAAGATGAAATCAGTCTAAAAATCCCTCCCACGGTCCAAAAATGTTTTCAACTTGCTTTGAAGGTTGAAGAAAAACTCAAGAGGAAGAGTGATCAAGGTGGAAGAGGGAGAGGGCAAAAAGACTTTGGAAATAGGGGCATAAATATGTCTCAAGGAAGAGGACAAGGTTCCAAAGACCTTGGTGAATCAAGTCTTGGGAATGAACAAGGGGAAGGAAGCTCTAGAGGATCTTTCAGAGGAAAGAGAGGAAACTTTAGAGGAAGAGGTGGTGGAAGAGGCCTAGAAGGCATAAAGTGCTATAGATGCCATCAAATGGGGCATGTTGCATCCAAATATCCAGAGAAGGCAAACAAACAAGGTGAAGGGAGAGAAAATTTGGTGAGAGATGAGGATACACATAGTGCTCACTCTCATGAATCCTTTGTGCAACCTCAACAAGGAGAGATCATGATGATGAGAAGGGCATTGATCAAAGCACCTAGTCCACTAGAACCACCCCAAAGGAAGACAATCTTCAGGACTACTTGTAGAAGTGGTGAAAAAGTATGTAGTGTTGTGATTGATTTAGGTTCTACTGATAACTTTTTTTCCATTGAGGCAGTAGAGAAACTAAAATTGAAGAGGATTAAACATCCAATACCCTACAAGGTATCATGACTCACAAAGGGGCAGCAAACCATCATTGAAGAACAAGCATGGGTGGAGTTTTCTATTGGAAAGTACAAGGACAAGGTACTTTGTGACATAGTACCCATGGATGCATGCCATTTGTTTTTGGGAAGGCCATGGCAATATGACATGAAGTCATGTCATGATGGAGAGAAGAACACATACACCATCTGGTACAAAGGTGAGAAGGTAACATTACTACCCCTACCTGATAATGGTGAGGAACCAAAAGAATCTAAGTTTTTGTTTGTAGGAGAGATTTTTTAGAATGTTTGAAGGAGGAGGATACTCCTTGTTATGCTTTGGTTGTATTGCCAAAACAAGAAGAAAGAAAGGTGCACAAGAAAAAGGACGAACCTAGGAGGATAGGACCAAAAGAGGTGGCAGATTTACTTGAGACCTATAAGGATATTGTAACCAAAGAGTTGCCTGATACCCTACCTTCAATCAGAGAGATTAGCCATAATATTGATCTGATCCCAGGGGCTACACTCCCAAATAAGGTTGCCTATAAGTTAACACCCCAACAGAATGAGGAAATCGCAAGACAAATCCAAGAACTCTTAGATAAGGGATTGATTTCTAAAAGTTTGAGTCCATGTGTTGTTCCAGCCATGTTAGCACCTAAGAAAAAAGGTACATGAAGGTTATGTATGGACTCAAGGGCCATTAACAAGATCATTATCAGGTATAGGTTCCCTATGCCTAGGATTGAGGACTTGTTGGATCATCTAGGGGGTGCAAGGTGGTATTCAAAGGTGGATTTGAAGAGTGGGTACCATCAAATCAAAATAAGGGTTGGAGATGAATGGAAGACAGCCTTTAAGACTAATGAAGGCCTTTATGAGTGGAGAGTGATGCCATTTGGCTTGTCCAATGCACCTAGTACATTCATGAGACTCATGAATGAAGTTCTAAAACCTTTCCTTGGTAAATTTGTTATTGTTTACTTGGATGATATTCTTATTTTTAGTAAGAATAGAGATCAACATATAAAGCATTTGAATTTGGTTCTTAAAAGATTGCAGGAAGAAAAGCTCCTAATCAATGTGGACAAGTGTCTTTTTATGCAGGAAGAATTGGTGTATCTTGGTTTCATAGTTTCAAGTGGAAGCATCAAGATGGATCCTGAGAAGGTGGAGAGCATATTGAATTGGCTTTCTCCAAGGTCAATGACTGAAGTTAGAAGCTTCCATGGCTTGGCTTCCTTTTACAGGAAGTTTATAAGAGGTTTTAGCCAAGTTTGTGCACCTATCCTGGAAACAATCAAACAGGGGTAGAAGTGCAAGTTTGTGTGGACCAAGGAGGCTAAGGAGGCTTTTCAAAGTCTCAAACAAAAGGTAGCAAAGCAACCTATACTTTCTTTTCCATATTTCCAAAGTGTTTTTACAATTGAGTGTGATGCATCTAATGTTGCAATAGGGGTTGTTTTGAGCCAAGAGGGTAGACCCATTGCATTTTTTAGTGAAAAACTCAATGAGGCAAAGAGGAATTATTCCTCATATGATTTAGAAATGTATGCCTTAGTTCAAGCCTTGAAAAAGTGGAGGCATTATCTCCTTCCAAAAGAATTTGTTGTTTTTACTAACAATCAGGCATTTAGCTTCTTGAATAGCTAGAAGAAGTTGAGTCACAAGCATATGAAATGGGTAGAATCTATCCAAGAATATACCTTTACAATAAAACACAAAAAGGGAGTTGCAAACAAGGTGGCAGATGCCTTGAGTAGAAGATCCTTGACAGTGCAAGAGGTGAAGTTGCAAAGTGTGGGGATTGACTCCTTGAAAGGTATGTATGAAAGTGATGAAGACTCGTGAAATTTATAAAGTTTCTTCTGACTTTTCTGAAGTATACCATGTTGAATATGTTGATTACTTAATCCAACATGGTTTATTATTCAAAGGACATCAATTATGCATTCCTAGGTGTTCAATAAGGGAGAATATTGTGAAAGAAAAGCATTGTGGAAGCATGAGTGGATATTTTGGGTTGGATAAAACCCTTGAGAAGGTAAGAAGACACTACTATTGGCCTAAGATGCAAAGTGATGTGAGAAGATTTGTTGAAACATGCACTATTTGTCAAAAGGCCAAAGGTACTTCCACCAATGTAGGTTTGTATCAACCATTACCCATACCTACAAGGCCTTGGGAAAGTTGTAGTATGGATTTTGTAATGGGATTGCCTAGGAGTCAAAAAGGCTTTGATATCATCTTTGTTGTTGTAGATAGGTTCAGTAAGATGGCACATTTCTTGCCATGTAAGAGTACAAGTGATGCAACCTATGTAGCAAATTTGTTTTTCAAAGAGATTGTAAAGATACATGGACTTCCTCTAACAATTGTGTCTGATAGGGATGTGAAATTTATTGGCTATTTTTGGAGAACCTTATGGAAGAGGTTGGGAACAAACTTGAACTTTAGTTCAGCCTACCATCCACAAATAGATGGGAAAACTAAAGTTGTGAATAGGTCCTTGGGAAACCTATTGAGATGCTTAACAAAGAAATATGGAGAGAAGTGGGATGTTGTACTTCCACAAGCTGAATTTGCATTCAATGATTCTGTGAATAGGAGTACAAGAAGGAGTCCATTTCAGTTTGTGTATGGGCAAAATCCAAGAGGCATCTTGGAGTTGAGAGACCTTCCACATGATGGGAAAACAAG
Source organism: Cryptomeria japonica (assembly GCF_030272615.1). Taxonomy (NCBI): domain Eukaryota; kingdom Viridiplantae; phylum Streptophyta; class Pinopsida; order Cupressales; family Cupressaceae; genus Cryptomeria; species Cryptomeria japonica. The sequence goes on along the minus strand of NC_081411.1, from coordinate 179,790,878 downwards.
TGCTCATGGTGAACAATTTATTGATAGCAAGAAGGAAGTGCATGATCAAGTAAGGCTAGCCCTCCAAAAGAGTTCACAAAAGTACAAGGAAATTGCTGATAAGAAGAGGAGGGATGTACAATTTCAGATTGGTGATATGGTGTGGGTGTACCTAAGGAAAGAAAGATTACCAAAGGGGAAGCATACAAAGTTACTCATGAAGAAAGTGGGTCCTTGCAAGGTTTTGAAGAAATATGAGTTGAATGCCTATGAGATCTCTCTTCCCTCTAACCTTTGTATTTCTCCTATCTTTAATGTATGTGATCTAACACCCTATAAAGGGCATGTTGCTGCAAGTATAGACTTTCATGTGGAGGAGATTCAAGAGGACATTACTGATATACCTCCTCATACACCAAAGAAGCTTGAAAAGATCATTGATGAAAGGGTCATCAAGAAGACCAGAAATAAAGAATATAAATAATATCTTGTGAAATGGGTACGACACCTTGTTGAAGAGGCAATATGGATGGATGAGGTAGAAATTATGAAGCATGGCACTTCATTGGACCAACTTATCTCATGTGGAAATGAGATCAGCCCACCCCGGTAGTATGGTGCAAGGGCACAAGCCTCAATTTCATAATTTATTGATTCAAAAGTTCATTTTTTTTATAGAAAAGTGTTGGGATGGATCAAAGAATCCTTTTTTAATGTTTTGTTTTGTAATAAGGCACCAATTGTCCATTTTGTAAGGCCTAGTGCCCTAGGGTGCATTATAAACCCTATGGTCAACTATGGTCAAAGGGACTTAGGATGAGTAGAATTAGGGAGTCAAGGTTGTTTTGGTATATTTAGATCCATTTCAACGTGTTTAAGTTCCTAGGTTGATAATAAAATTAGTTTGAATGGCAAAATGCAAAAATTGTCAAAAATTGACAAAGTTGTCAATTTGTAAAGCAACTTTTCAAAAAGTTGTTGTAATTGGTTGCCCAATGTTCAAAACCATCTAACATTAGTTTTAACATGTTGGGAAAACTATAAAATTCCTCAACAAACTCATGTGGGGGTTGTTGTGGGTGGAATTTGTAAACTTGATATTTGAAATCAATAAAAAACTGCATTTTTCCAAAAAATTTGTTGTTCTTTCAGTTGGTACAGAATTTCACGACCTCTAAAATGAAAAATCATTTCATGGGGAGTTAGACGGGTGAAATACCTTTCTTTTGAATCCAATCAGAGGTCTGGAGGTGGATTCTTAAGGGAGAAAAGTTGTAACAGATCCAAATAACCCATGAAAGTGCTCTTTCCTAGGGTTTCAACTTTAATTTCCCATTTCTTCCAAATTCACCATGGGAAAATTTGAAAACTTGGTGAAATGGAGTATTTGGAAGTTTTAGGTCCCAAAGAAAATTGAGAGGGGGGGGGTGAATCAGTTGTCCAATAAATTCAACCAAAATTAACTTAACCAAAACTTAATGCTTAATACCAATAAACCAAACTTTATGCCGATAGACAGTCTTAACAGTTAATTGCAATACCGGTAAAGATTAATGCATGAAACATAAAGACAATAACATCCACAACACATAACACAAATGTGTGTATGTGGAAACCCTATAAGGGGAAAAACCACGGTGGGAAGCCTTACCCACAATCAAATGATACTACTGCAAATAGTATGTGTGTATAATATGGATTCTGCACATGCAGAAAGGCTAGCTGCCTAGAGCTCACTGCTCAATCACAAAATGAGAGTCACACTTACTACAATTGGATGGTTAAATCCAATAATAATGTACAACACAAAATAGCATCTTCATATGTTGGATTCAGTACCTGTTTAGTTCTGATTGCCTTCACAAAATCCTTCCTTCAACCTTCAAATGATTTCTACATGTATAGCTCTGCTTATATTTGCATATACCTTATTGCAATCCTTTTTGCATTCCTTTCTCTCTTCTCCTATGATCTCACAAATGAGATCTTACATTTATACCATAACCTCAGACCAATTGAATAGGTCGGCTCACTAAAAGATATTACAATTAAATCAATATCTGATGCATGATGTCGGCTCAATGCATTTACAATAATAATAAATCATCTCCATAACAAGTCGTGTTGATCTGGAATAGATATGATTGTCAGTGCTTATCTTAGACCTATTTGCCAGTAACAGCAAATATGCAAACCCGAATAAATAGTTAACCAAATTGCCAAAACCAAGTGATCGAATAGTGTCTTCGACATAACCAAGTACTCTCCAAATCATTCCAAGTGCCGGTGAACAATATAATCTGTCAGTGAACCAAATACTAGTGACTTGCATAAGTCTCTGACTTGCCAATGAACATAACCAAAATCTCCAAGTGCTAATAAGTGTTGACAAGCGATGACAAGTGTTGACATCAATGACAAAACCATATCAACATATCCAAAATGCCAACAATCTCCCCCTTTGGTGTTGATGGCAACAGAAGATGGAAAAAACATCAAAGTGTCAAAATAGAAATACCAAAAACCAAAAACCAAAAATCTCCCAAAATACAAATATAGAGAGTAATCAATCTCTCCAACAATCTCTCCCCAAAGTAATAATCTCTCCCCAAGGGATAAAGTCTCTCCCCCTAGGAATAATATGTGTTATCCATGTGTTTTTCCATATCAATCTCTCCCCCTTTGATACCAAATGCCAAAGCAATACAAAACCTAATACAATTAGTTCAAAGAACTTATCACAAAATACCAACTCATTCAATATACCAACTACTCCCCCTAAGAAGTAGTTCTCCTCATCAAAGCTAGAAAAAGATTTCTCTGTTAATTGTGTCGGTTGATGACAAACATCAACTGTCTAAGTCTCTACCGATGGGGGTAGGACTCCAAGTTGCTCTTTGAGATATTCAAATGTTTCCTTAGGCAAAGGCTTTGTAAAAATATCTGCAATCTGCTATTTAGTATTCATGTAAACCAATTTGACTTCTTTTGCTTCAACATTCTTCTTTAGAAAATTGAATTTGATAGAAACATGTTTAATCTTAGAGTGAAATATCAGGTTCTTAGATATATCAATTGATGCCATATTATCACAATAGATAGTTATAGGTTCCTTGCATTTTACCTTTATGTCCTTCAACATTTGCTTGATCCATAATACATGTGTACAGTTAGTTGCTGTTGCAACATATTTTGATTCTGTTGTTGATAAACTTGTACAACTTTGTTTCTTGCTCAACCATGAAATTAGTCTACTGCCAAGAAAAAATGCTCTGCCAATGGTGCTTTTTCTGTCATCCACATCTCCTGACCAATTAGCATCTGTGTATGCACATAAGTCAAAATTTTCAGCTCTGGGATACCATAAACCAAGATTTGTAGTGCTTTGTAGGTACCAAAAAATACTTTTCACTGCTGATTCATGATTTTCTTTAGGATTACTCTGAAATCTTGAAATAATACATTCTGCATTCATAATATCAGGTCTTGTTTGTGTCAAATACAATAAACCTCCTATCATAGATTTGTATCTAGTCAGATTAATAGGTGTAGATTAATCCTTCAAAGATAATTTATCAGTTGTAGTCATAGGTGTGCTTACCGGTTTATAGTTTTCCATGCCAAATTTCTTTAGTAATTCCTTCAAGTACTTAGATTGACATAGGAATATACCTTTATCAATCTATGAAATCTGCAATTCTAAAAAGAATTTTATCTCTCCAATCATAGACATTTCATATTCTTGCTTCATTTTGTTAGAAAAGTCTTTAAACAAACCATCTTCTCCTCCAAAGATTATATCGTCAACAAAAAATTCAATAACCAAGATGTCATCATTAGTCACTTTGTAGTATAGATTGTTGTCAACATTACTTTTAGTGTAACCAAGCTTCAAAAGATATTTGTCCAATCTAGCATACCAAGCTCTAGGAGCTTGTTTCAATCCATATAAAGCTTTCCTTAACCTGCAAACCATGTTTTGTTATCTGTCAAAGAAAATCCATCAGGTTGCTCAATGTAAACTTCTTCAAGATCTCCATTCAGAAATGCACATTTAACATCCATTTGATATACTTTATAGTTCATGTGTCCTGCAAAAGCCAATAAAAGTCTGACTACCTCAATTCTAGCTATCGGTGCAAAGGTTTCATTGTAATCAATTCCTTCTTTCTAAGAATATCCCTTACACGCCAATCTTGCTTTGTTTCTGATTAACATGCCATCTTTATTAAGTTTATTTTTGAAAACCCATTTAATTCCAATTACATTTTTGTCTTTAGGCCAGGGAACTAATGACCAAGTGTTATTCCTTTCAATTTGTTCCAATTCATCTTCCATAGCTTTAATCCAATATTTATCTTCACATGCCTCATTAATTGATGTAGGTTCAATTTGAGAAATAAGACATACCTCCTCATTTGCCAATCTTCCTCTAGTCATAACTCCTTGAAATTTGTTTCCAATTATCTGATCTTCAGAATGATTCAATCTTACATACCGGGGTGGTTTTGCTTGTTGTTGTTCTTCAGTGACTGTTGAATCTCCAAATGATGCTGGTGTAACTGGATCACCAATTTGTACCAGTGTGTTCACAGTAGGTTCATTTCAAATTATCTCTATTGATGGTTCAGAGTCTATGTACCTTGAATTTCCTCTAAACTGATCATCGATTTTCACATTTGCACTCTCAACAATTTTCTGCAATCTCTTGTTAAAACATCTATATGCCTTTCTCTTAGATGAATAACCAAGAAATATTCCTTCATCACTTCTAGGATCAAATTTGCCAATATACTCATCTCTTCTAATATAGCATTTACTTCCAAATATTCTGAAATATTTAAGACTAGGAGTATTACCAAACCATAGTTCATGTGGGGTCTTACCGGTTTCTCCTCTGATGTGAACTCTGTTGAATGTATACATAGTTGTATTGACCTCTTCACTCTAGTATATATGAGGTAGATTTGCTTCTGATATCATACTTATGGCTGCATCCAAGATAGTTATGTTTTTTCTTTCCACAACTCCATTCTGCTCGGGTGTCCAGGGTGTTGACAACTATCTTCTAATCCCATTCACTTCACAGAATGCATTAAATTCCTTAGATGTGAATTCTCCTCCTTGATCTGATCTTAAACATTTGATTTTCTTATCGGTTTCATTTTCTACCATCACCTTGAATAGTTTGAATTTCCCAAATGCTTCAGATTTTTATCTGAGAAAAGTAACCCAACACATTCTAGAATAGTCATCAATGATTAGCATAAAGTACATATCTCCTTGTATACTTCTAGTTCTTACTAGACCACATAAATTAGTATGAATTAAATCAAGAATATTGTTAGACTTCTCTGGAATACTTTTGAAAGATGCTCTAACTTTCTTTCCAAATTGACATTCCTTACATACTGGATTGTGAGGTTTAACAATCTTAGGTAAATCTCTAACTGCCTTAGTAGTACTTATTTTCACAATACAGTCAAAATTTACATGATAAAGTCTCTTATGCCATAACCAACTTTCATCAATATGTGCAATCAAACATGCTTTTTCATTATTGTTCAAATGAAAGATATTACCTCTAGTCTGATTACTAGTTGCAATTTCCAAACCAGTTATGTTTAAGATTTTGCATTTGTCATTCTTGAATTGTAACTGAAATCCTTTCTCAACTAATTGACCAACACTCAAAAGGTTATGCTTCAAACCTTCAACATAGTAGACATTTTCAGTATTGTGCTTACCATCAAAAGATATAGTGTCTTTTCCTTTGATCAAACAAGCTTTATCATCTCCAAATCTTACTAGACATCCATTGTAATCCTGAAAGGTTAAAAATTTACTCTTATCACCAGTCATATGATGTGAACATCCTGAATCAATAATCCATTCATTCTTATCTTCAACTTTAGCTGCCAGGGCCTGCTCTACCGGTTGAATAGTAGGTGTCGGTTGATCTTTTGTTATAGCAACAAAAGCCCATCCATTGTCCATCAGATCCTCATCAGAATCATCAGTAACTCCTTCATCAGCATAATAACAAAATTTGTCTCTATTCTTCTTAAACTTGTATTTCTGATAGTTAGGGTTAGGCTTGTATGTTCTCTTAGCTTCTTCTCTTAATCTTTCATGTCTATTAGGACATCTAGAAGCCATATGACCAATCTTATTACAGTTGAAACATTTAAAGGGTGCTTTACCTTCATACTTACTTCCAATTGGACCTTTAGGCATTTTTCTTACAAATAGTCCTTCAAGTTCTTCAAGTTCTTCATTTTCTCTCCTGCTTTCTTCAAAAACTCTTGCATAGAAAGCTTTCCAATCAAATTTATCATGTGATGATGATGATGTTGTATTTGATGATGCCTTAAAAGCTAGATCTATCTTGATAGTAGTAACGGGACCAAATTCCTCAAGCTCAAAAGCTGAAAGTTTTCCAACCAAGGTGTCTGTAGATACTGATGCATTAGGCATTGTTCTTAATTCATTTATAGCGGTAACTTTCATTTTATATGTCGGTGGCAAAGATCTTAAAAATTTAGAAACATTCTCATCTTCACTTAAGGTTCCTCCACAACATTGTATACCCAAAACAATTTCATTTACTCTTTCCATAAAAGCAGAAATTCTTTTTTCTTCTTCTTCCATTTTCAGATTTTCATACCTGACTCGAAAGAATTCAAGTTTTGCAATTTTGACTGTGGAATCTCCTTCATTCAATGTTTCCAGTTTGTCCCAAATAGCCTTAGCAGTAGATCTATCTGACAATCCCATGACTTGGTGATCTGACAATGCGCTCAAAAGTGCTTCTCTTGCTTTGCAATCATTTTCTTCATCTTTTCCCAAGGTTGGTGGATTAGGCTGACCAAGAGTAGGAGCAGTATAACCATTCTTCGTAACCTCCCATATATCCTTTCTAATGCAATGCAAGTGTCTCCATCCTGATCTTCCATATGCCATAGTTGGTTCCATCAAGTTTCAGATTTTCCTTCCTAAAATAGTTAGAAGACATTGGATCTCCTCAAGTTGTTAAACTTATGCAAAAAGAGGACTAAGCTCTGATACCAATTGTTAGGTCCCGGAGACAACTGAGAGGGGGGGTGAATCAATTGTCCAATAAATTCAACCAAAATTAACTTAACCAAAACTTAATGCTTAATATTGATAAACCAAACTTTATGCCGATAGACAGTCTTAACAGTTAATTGTAATACCGGTAAAGATTAATGCATGAAATAGAAAGACAATAACATCCACAACACATAACATAAATGTTTGTACGTGGAAACCCTGTAAGGGGAAAAACCATAGTGGGAAGCCTTACCCACAATCAAATGATACTACTGCAGATAGTATGTGTGTATAATATGGATTCTGTACATGCAGAAAGGCTAGCTGCCTAGAGCTCACTGCTCAATCACAAAATGAGAGTCACACTGACTACAATTGGATGGTTAAATCCAATAATAATGTACAACACAAAATAGCATCTTCATATGATAGATTCAGTGCCGGTTTAGTTCTGATTGCCTTCACAAAATCCTTCCTTCAACCTTCAAATGATGTATGTGTGTATAGCTTTTCTTTTATTCACATATACCTTATTGCAATCCTTTTCGCATTCCTTTCTCTCTTCTCTTGCGATCTCACAAATGAGATCTTACATTTATACCATAACCTAAGACCAATTGAATAGGTCGGCTCAATAAAAGATATTACAATAAAATCAATTACAAGTAAATCAATATCTGATGCATGATGTCGACTCAATGTATTTACAATAATAATAAATCATCTCCATAACATGTCATGTTGATCTGGAATAGTTATGACTGTCGGTGCTTATCCTGGACCTATTTGTCGGTAACAACAAATATACAAACCCGAATAAACAATTAACCAAATTGCCAAAACCAAGTGATCGAATATTGTCTTCGACATAACCAAGTACTCTCCAAATCATTCCCAAGTGCCGGTGAATAATATAATCTATCGGTGAACCAAATACTAGTGGCTTGCATAAGTCTATGACTTGCCGGTGAACATAACCAAAATCTCCAAGTTCTGATAAGTGTTGACAAGTGATGACAAGTGTTGACATCAATGACAAAACCATATCAACATATCCAAAATGCTAACAGGGAGTGTATTTTAATATCCAAAAGGTTTCAGACTGAAAGGATGCAGTTTGGGTGAGATTTTGTTAAATTTGGTCAGGCATCTCTATGTGACTGGTTGTGAGAATTGAATAAAATTCATGAACAATCCTCATAACTTTTGTTTTAATGCAAACCAGAAGCTATAACTTAGTATTTGGTGATGATTTGGATACCCCAAGGTGCTCCAATAGTTAATTTGGTGGATTTGTGGATTTGGAGGGTAGTTCCTTTGTTTAGTGCTTAAATTAGCCTCGTGTCGAATTGAATTTCATCCTCAGAATGTTACCTGCAATAAGTTAGTTTCACAAAATACAAATGAAAATTCTAGAGGAAATCCAAACTCAACCAATGAAACTACATGAAATACATATGAAATAAAAATACTATTATTACCTTCATGGTTTATATCTCATTGTGTCCTAACTCCATTGTTCCTGGTTGCGATGGTGTGCTCTCAGACAATGCACGATGGCTTCCAAGATGGCATATGAAGAATATACTGATAACTTGTAGTTAAATAATACTATGATATGCAAATACTACATGATTATGCTAAAATGATTATGCTATATGATAATGCTATTACTATTTTCTATTTGCTTCAAGATTGAAACTCGTGGATGCATATGATTAGCTTGCAAAATGCACTTGAAGTCTCTTGAAGTCTAACTCTCTCTCAACTAAAGCTCTTGATTTTATAGACCTTGAGAGGATGAGATGATGTGGCTTAGATCAACGGTCCTGATCAGATTTACAGATTTGGATGGTTGTGAGCAAAGGTGAAGGTTGAGAGAAAGGGGGAAGGAGAAGACAAGTGTCACTCATCTCACCTTGACTGGGTTGCTGACTGAGAGAATCTAGGGATGGTTGGAGGAAATTTAGGCATGATGGGACAAGCGGACTCAAGTCCTTCCTAAGATGTAGGGGGTGTTGGAGAGAATATAGGAGATGGTTATGAAATATGTGTACGTACACAATATTCATTTAATTTGGAGGTTGGAGATAAATGATGAATTAATATTTAAGAAATATTAATTTCTTTAGGCACATGTTTGATGAGTTGGCAAAGGGAAGATGAAGTGGAGATGGAAGGTGAGTTGGAAAAAGGATTTAAATAATTTAGAAATTATTTAATATTTGAGACTATAGGATAAGAGAATAACTATTAAATATTAGATATTTAATTGTTTGGAGAAGATAATTAAATACTAGATATTTAATTAACTTTGTTAGAAGAATAATTAAATATTATATATTTAATTAATTAGAGGAATAGGATAGATGAATTAATTAATAGAATATTAATTAATAGAAAGACACGAAATGAATTAAATAAATTAATCTTTTCAAATTAACTATTTAATAGAAGAATAATTATTAAATAAATATAAAATATTTATTTAATTGCTCATAGCCATTTTTATGTGTATACATTTTGCCCCTCTTTGAAATGATGTCGAGACAACATTGTTTCAAAGATTAAATCAAGTCTCGATAATGCGCCTGATGGAGATTGAAAATCCTAATTGTGTGCCCCCTCAGGGGATTGATCGTGAAATTGTTGAAAACTCTGGTTTGAACGATTGATCTCATGATATTTGATAAAAAATTTAGTCAATTAAATTCATTTGTAAAAAAAAAATTAAATTGCCCCATTGAATAGCATTAATTACCCAAAGTTAATTTTTATTTCATTGTTATCATTGTCAGCTTGTGAAGAAAATATTCTTGGTGAGGTGGCAAAATGGTGATTCCTGTGGAGAACCATCATTTGGAGCATGTTTGATGATATCAGCGACCTCCCGAATATGGGTATCCGATATGTATCTCATCCCGAGCTTTGTTTTCAATTTGTCGTGCAAATTTTCATGTTTTTAGGCGCATTTTTGAATTTTTTGAAATTTTTATGATTTTTGGTATTAAATTAGCGCTTTTGCATTTTGTTTTAGCGCATTTGTAATTAGGTTTAGCGCATTTGCATAGATTAGCGCAAATGATGTTTTTGTTAGCACATATGTTAATTATGTTAGCGCATATGCATAGGATAGCGCAAATGTTTCGTTTGTTAGCACTTTTGGAGCCAAAGTTAGCGCTTTTGCTTTGTTTTGTGCATATGTTCGTAGGTTTAGCGCATATGCTTGAGTTTAGCGCATTTGCATAGATTTAGCGCTTTTGCTCAATAGGATAGTGCAAATGCTCAAAATTGATGCTTTTGATAAGTGCAAAAGATAAAAATCACTTTGATGATTAGATTTAACGTGTTTAATGCGCATTAATGATGAATAGGGACCTGGTTGAGTGATTTCATGATTGATTTGATTGATTGATTGATTGTTGATTGCTTGATTGATTGTTGATTAGCATTAAGAAACTAATTTAGTTTCTAATGCAAGAGCTTAGCAGAGTTTTGATTGAACTCAGTGATTGATAGAAAACCATGATTGATAGGTTTTAAAATGATTTGATAGCTTAATTTTCTTCAATTTGATTTGATAGATCGATAGCGTAGGTTGCTTCAGTGTGATTTGATAGATAGATAGCGTAGATTGCTTCAGTTTGATTTGATAGATAGATGATAGTTGATTGATTGATTGATTGAATTCTTTTGATAAATAGGAGAAACATGATATTCTCTAGTGAGATTATCGACAGTACGACATTTAGTGCTAGAGCTGACACAGGCAGAGGTTAGACATATAGATGTATGTGGTTTATGCCATTTGTTGTATATGTCTGAGATTACACATAATAGAGGATTGTTGACGGCATTAACCGAGAGATGGCACAGTGAGCATAACACTTTCCACTTGCCCACGGGTGAGATTAGTGTGACGCTCGAGGATGTCTATAGGATTTTGTACATCCTAGTGACTGGCGAGTTAGTGCAGTATGATTTTCAAGATCGTGTTGGGACAGAGGCTTGCAGAGCCGTGTTTGCTGATGATAGCATTAGTAGAGGAGAGATTCGATGGGAGGATATGGTGATGTATTATGAGACTCTTCCCATTATTCTTTTTGGTTTTATTGGAGGATTTATTTGTCCTGATAGGCGATCGCGAGGTTTTTATGTTGGATGGGGTGAGATTCTCCTGAGTATGATGCAGCATCGTACTCAATATGCTTAGGGTGTTTACATGCTTGCACATTTATATCACGATCTTCATCAGGTGGTGTATGATGAGAGTGTTAGTTTGTCTATTGGATGCACTTTATTGCAGATCTGGCTATTACTCGGCCTATCCATCACAAAGTTCATGGAGAGAGACAACCATATGTATATTTGTATGCAAGTATCCTTACTCAGCATAAGCTGGGTAAGATGGAGTATTGGTGTTGGGTGCTTGATTCATTGGATAGCATTACTTGGAGACCATATGTTGATTGTAAGCCATGGATGGATGATGCACAGACCTTAACATTTATAATGCAGAGTAGATATCTCATTGGTTGAACTCCTTATGTTGTTGAGCGATAGTTGATTAGTCGCATTCTTAGACAGTTTGGTATGATCCAGCCTATGCCTACTAGTGTGATGATATATGCTCGGCGTTATAGAGATAGACAAGATTGGGGACCTTCGTTATCATTTGAGATTGCTCGTGCAGAGTTTCTTGCTACTTCAAGAGTGGCTTGTGATATGAGATTGCACATTCTTGATCCTAGGGTTATTGCAAATTATGCTCAGTATATATTAGTTCATCTATTTCCTCATATTACTAATCCAGCAGATCCTCCTCCCAACTCAGGAGATGAGGATGATGATTCAAATGATCCAGTTTTTAGGAGATAGAGATGGAGACGAGAGCTCAGAGTTGCTCAGGAGGCTGGGGGAGATGGAAATGAGGGTGGGGATGGAGGTGGTGGTGGTGGTGTTATGAGACCTAGATGGAGGGGAGGTCGACTAAGATTTCGTGGAGGACCGTTTGGACCGATTGGCAGGATTGGGAGACCACGTCCTATGGGTGGGAGGGATGTTGGATGGATTGGGAGGGAGCATGGCATGGTAGGCATGAGATCACCAAGAGGGTTTCCATTGATAGGAGGAGGCAGGATGACTGGATCAAATGGGGGTTGTGGGAGAGGCATTGATTTTGGACAGATTCAGCCAGAACCTAGAGTTTTTGCAATGCATGGTGGAGATGATGAGGATCTTGAGGATCATGTTCCTCTCATTAGACAACGGGTTCAAAGAGTTACTCGGACTAAGATTCTAGCAGTTGGATAGGTTGGTGGTGATGAGGGGATTGGGATTCATGCACCACAGCATGCTTTGCCAGAGCAGGATGCACTAGTGCATGATATGCCAGAGAAGGATGTACCAGAGTATGAGACCATTGACAATATTAGAGCACAGATTGATCAGCTTTAAGCACAGGTGAAAACTCTTATGACTGAGAGGGATAGAGCTGTTAGGAGACAGCAGGATACTCAAGGCCTTCTTGATCATATTCAACGGGTTGGATCAAGTACTCTCTAAACTGACACTGTTAGAGCACTAGTTCAGGCTGGGAAGGAGACTTCCCACTGGCGACAATGATATGAGGAGGTAGTTGTAAAGAGCCAGAGAGCAGGTAGTTATCATACCACTGTGTTGATAGACACTAGCAGTGGTGGGGTCATGGGACCTCCTCAGAGGAGTGGTGAGCATGGGAGACAAACATCTAGTGGATCTTCTCACCCACAACCACAGAGATGAACAAAGTCAGGTGGTAGTGGTACAGGACAACCGTGACTTGATTTGGAGCATTTGTATTGTTTATTTGATATCATTGTATACTTGGACTTTTATTATTTTATGATGATCTATATGCAGACATGGACTCTATATGATGATTATCTTTATTATGAATGTTACTCTATTTGATGATGATGTTTTATATGGATGCAGTGATTAGATGGATGATGATATTTATGTATGTTTCTCTATTTGATGATGAGGCTTTATATGATGATGCAATGATAAATGCTTTTGTTGATTTTCAATTTTGATGATTCTTGGATGCAAATGAAAATGATTACTAAGTTAACTGATATGTAAATGATGCAAAATGTAATGATTGATTTGAAATATTTTTTTATTTATGTCGGTGTAACTGCAAATGATCTACATGAAATGTTTTTGATTTTATATGTAATTCTTATCAATCTAAGTGCAAAGATGCAACTAAATGATCTTTAATGAACTTTTAATGATAATGCAAAATACTAATGATGACACACTACATGATTAATGAAATGCACTTAATTTGAATGCAAACTAATGCAATGATTAAAATGAAAAATAGATAATGATTCTAAAGATGAATACACCTATAATGATTAAATGCAAATTGTTTTTGTTTGTCCAAGTATACTCAATCTTTATTTATCATCGTTGATCTGTTAATGAAATGATATGCTTATAATGTAACTGACAAATAAATGCTTATAATGCAGACGGATAATGAGCTAATGAAACGATCTAACTAAAAATGATACTGCCATTCTTCATATGCTATCTTGTAATAGTGCTTTGATTTCATCATTGAGCTTTAAAATGTTTTAAGAAAATACAAGCAACTTGACATAATGATTCAAGATGACTTGAGTATTCCTTACATGGATTTTGATATAGCAAGTTAATACAAGCAACTTGATATAATGGATCAAGTTGACCTAAGTATTATTTGTAGAACAAACAAGGATTATCCCCTTTCATGCATGCCTTGGAATGTCCTCCTTGATCTTTTGTCGATCATATCCCGAGACAAGTTCATACCATAGTAAGAGATAAACCACAGACAACAATCAAAGAAAATAATCATGCCTCATCATAGCTTCTCTAGTCATGGACATCCTTGAGTTGCATAGAGTACATGATTAGCAATAAAATCAAGATATAAACACTGAATCTTGCATGTCATTCACATGTTCTAATGGTCATTAACTGATATAATCATCTTAATGAATGATCTTTGATAATCTCGTATTACTTGTTGATCGATTCTTCATTTTCCTGAGTTTGACGATTCAGTTGTTGATTAAACACCTTGATTTTCGTTGCTTTGTTGCTCGTTATCTATTTCAAAATCCTAGGTGTTTTTTTTTGGTTTTTCCTAAGTTTTCCAAATATTTTGGGATTTTCAAAGATTCAAAAGATCACCTTACCAAAAGGAATTAGGATTTTGCCCCTAGTGGAAAAAAATTTATTATGAATGTATGAATTGATCAAGATCCAAACCATGGCGGAATAGAAATGTAGATATGATTGATTTTGATAAAATCTAAGATAGTGACTATGACAAGTATGTCAAAGAGTGATAATTGTTGGTAAGCTGCATATTTCTTGCGAAATGATTCAGAGCAATGGATGCGAAAGATGGAATGGAGAAGCTAGGATAGATGGAAGTGACAGATGCGGTAATAGTGCGCAAAGTGATCTCGCAGATGGAGGAACCTACTTCTTAGATAGCACCCATTTACCAGGTTTTTACCATCTAAATTTATTGCATTTTTTGGATTTTATATGTTGCTTTTTTTTTTTTTTTTAGGCTTTATATGTTTTTAGTTTATTTTTTCAGGACTTTATATATCAAGCATAGAATTTCTTGAGATGGATAGAATTGATAGGTTCATCAAACCAATCACCTTCAGGGGTAGATAACTTGTATGCTCCTAATTCATATGTTGCTACTATGACAAAAGGTTCCAATTTGGTTCAAATTTTCTCTTCTTTTCCTAGTCTTGTTGATTTCTTGGAATCTCCCTTAGAACTATATCTCCAATCTAGAAAATATGCGGCTTGACTTTGTGTTTATAGCTTCTTGCCATTCTTTGTTGGTATACTTTCAAATGTTCTATTGCATTTTGGCAACGTTCCTGAATTAGTTCTAGTTCTTGGAGTCGAGAGACTCGTTGTTCTTCTTCTGGTATAAGATCTTGCAAGGATACTCATAGAGAAGGAATCTCTACTTCTATAGGTAATATGGCTTCTGATCCATAGAGAAAACAATATGGAGTTGCCCCTATTGGAGTGCGGATGCTAGTTCAGTATGCCCAAAGAGCAGGATTTAGCTGAATGTGCAAGTCCTTTCCAGCTTCATTGACTGTTTTCTTCAAGATTTTCAAGATAGTTTTATTTGATGCCTCAGCTTGACCATTCCCTTATGGATAATATAGAGTGGAGAACCTATGTTGGATATGAAACTATTCACATAGCTCTTTCACATCTTGATTTTTGAATGGTCTTCCATTATCAGTGATAATGGTTATAGGAACTCCATAGTGACAGATTATATAATTCAAAATGAATGATGATACTTTTTTTCTTGTCACTGTTGTTAAAGGCATTGCTTCAAACCACTTAGTAAAATATTCAGTAGCAATCAGAATAAACTTATGTCCATTAGAAGATGAGGGATTGATCTTTCTTACCAAATCAAGGCCCCATTGTGAAAATGGCCATGATCCTATCATAGGATATAACTCTTGTGTTGGTGCATGGATGAGATTTCCATGGATCTGACATTGTTTACATTTTTTAGCATATGTGAATGAATCTCTTTCCATAGTAGGCCAAAAGTAACCCATACGAAGAATTTTCTTAGCCAATGTTAAACCACTTGAGTGTGTCCCACAAATACCTGCATGAATGTCATTAAGAACTCTCTCAGATTCATCTTTTTCAAGACATCTCAACAAAGTACTATCTAGACCACGCCTATATAGGATATCAGCAATAATAGTATAGCGAGAGGACTGATGGATAAAATTTCTTCTCTAATTACGAGATAATTCAAGAGGAAGGATATGATCTTTTAAATACTGATAAGTTTGATCATATAAGGATTGACTGGTTCCTGATATATGGCAAATTTGATAGGTATGTTGGGATTGAATGGTAGGGGTTAAGATATCTTCCACAAGAAATTTGTAATGTTGTTGATTATCCTTATTTTTCAAGAGAGATGTTATTGTAGCCATTGCATCTGTTGCTTTATTCTCATTTCTTGGAATCTGGGTGAATGTTATTTATTTAAAGTGTTCTTTAAATTTCTCTGCCAATTGTTTGTATGGCATAATCTTATCATCCTTTGTTTGATATTCATCATTTATTTGGTTGATGATAAATTAAGAATCACCATAGACATGTAGTTCTTTGGCATTCCATTCAATGACCATTTTAAGCCCTATAGCCAATGCTTCATACTCTGCAATATTATTGGTGCATGGAAATCGCAGTCTATATGATTTCGGAATTGTGTCTCCTTGAGGTGTGAATAAAAATATTCTCGTGCCTAATCCATATTGTCTATAAGAACCATCAAAGTACAATTCCCAAAAGTTTGTACTTACTATCAAGATGTCTGCATCAGGGAATTCGATGTGCAAAGGCATGTTATTTTGTAAAGGTGCATCAGCCAATTGATCAGCGATGACTTGTCCCTTGATAGCTTTCCAGTCAACATATTCTATGTCAAATTCACTCAGTATCATAACCCATTTGGCTAGTCTCCATGTCAATGTTGACTTACTCAACAAATATTTGAGAGGATCTATCTTTGCTATTAGTTTCACAGAATGAATCAGCATATAATGTCGCAGCTTCTGAGTTGCAAATACAACTGCTAGACATGTCTTTTCGATTGAGGAATAATTTAATCCATATCCAACAAGCATTCTACTTATATAATAAACTTCTCTTTCTTTTCCTTCATCATCATGTTGAGCTAGGAGAGCGCCTAATGATACACTTGTTGTTGAGACATAGAGTAACAATGGTTTCCCTTTGGTTGGTGATATTAGTCGTGGAGGGATCATAAGATATTCTTTTATTTACAAAAAAGCTTCTTCACATTTTAGATCCCATTTGAATGGAACATTTTTATGTAGAAGATGGGTAAATGGAAGGCATCTATCGGCCAACTGAGAAACAAATCTCTTGATTGATTGCAATATTCCTTGTAAAGATCACAATTGACTTATGTTTTTAGGTGACTCCATCTCCATGATAGCTTTGACTTTTTCAGGATCTACTTCAATGCCATGATCTGATATAATGTACCCAAGGAGCTTTCCAGAGGTTACCCCAAATGCACATTTCTTTTGATTTAATCTCAATTGATATCTTTCCAGCCTGTCAAAAATCTTGCTTAAAATGTTCAAATGTTCTTGTCTTGTATAAGACTTTGCAAGTATGTCATTGACATAATCTTCCATAAATGTATGCATCATATCATGGAAAATTGTTGTCATAGCCCTTTGATAAGTCACTCCTACATTCTTAAGCCCAAATGGCATAACATTCCAGCAATACGTTCCCCATGCACAGGTGAAAGTTGCCTTCTCTTGATCTTCAGGTGTGATTCTTATTTGATTATATCCTAAGAAGCCATCCATTAATGAAAACATCTCATGTCATGCTGATAAGTCCACTATGATATCAATATTTGGTAGCGGGAAATCATCTTTTGGACATGCTTTATTTAGATCTTTGAAATCTGTACAGACTCTTATGCTTTTATTTGGCTTTGACACTGGTACAATACTTGAAACCCATTCTGGATAAGCAACTGGTCTTATGAAACCCACTTCTAATAGTTTCTTCAGCTCGGTTTTTATAAGAAGAGCAATGTGCAGATGCATCTTTCTTAGCTTCTGCTTAACGGGTTTTCCTTTTAAATCCACATTAAGATGATGCTTGATAAGATCTGGATTAAGTCCTGGCATATCTGCATAAGACCAAGCAAAATTTATTTGTCTTTGCATAAAAAATTCCATGTATTCTTTCCTCTCTTTTTCTGACAACGAGGCAACAAAATGAAGTATTTTAGGATCCTTTGATGTACCAATGTTTACTGCTTCTGTTGGTTCTATCAAGATAGCAAATCTCTCTTCAAAATATGCAGGAAGAATGTCAAACTTTCCATCTTCTGGCGCCTCAAGGAGGTTTTCACCATTAGATATGTCCTTTGTTTTCTCTTTTGATTGATCTAATGTTGCCATGAAATGGTTTTCAACAATAGGTCTCTTTCCTTGTTTTATTTCGCTTTTGCGACTGGAAAGTTTGGCATTCTTCTGACTACGAGAAACATCACTTGATTCTGCAATGGAAGATATCTTAGGATGGATGGGTTCAACAACATTAAGGTACACGACTAAGTCATGATCATTGGAAAAGACATTCAGTTCGGGGTAGTCTAAATTATCCCAATAAATAAGTTCAGGATGAAGAAGGGGTAAATCATAATCGCTGTCATCATTAGGTGTTTCAACGTTCATGACATAATGATCATAATTTGGCATATAATAGGTACTATCATAGATTAAATGTTTTTTAGAATTGTCTTTCTCAAGCGTTTCCAAATTAGTCTTAACAAAATCAATATTAGCATTTTGTAGTTCACACTTAAGTGGTTCTTCAACTGACGTTTGTCTCTTAAATGAATGAATTATATCGACACACACATCTTTAATACTGCAAATTCCTTCTTGGTTGACCTCATTTGTATTTTGGAGTTGGCATACTTGTGTATATGATAAAGAGGATTCTTTTGCTAGATTTTGTCTCCTTTCAAACTCAACTTCTTCTGGACTAATAGTCAATCCAACTTGACTATCTCTTAATTCTTCTATGGTTTTCCCATATCTGGATACATCTTGTTCCTCTTTTGATGAAAATCTTGTATTTCTAGATGCTTGATCTATCTTTGTTTGTGCTTCTTGTGGAATTACTTCTTTGTCTTTGTCACTTCCTTTCCTTTTTGCATATGCCTCTTTTCTCTGAATTCTGAGTTTCTCTTGCCTTCTTTCTAACTTCATCTTTTGTTTTGCAATAGACAAGTCTTCTTTTATGATAGCTGCTTGGTCTTCATTGTGTTCCTTACTTGATGTAGTAGATAAGACATCTGGACCCCATTCATACTCATTGAAATCTATCTTTGAATCCTGATCTAAGATTACTCCACTATACCATACTGGAATGTCGTATGGTGCAAAAAGTTCTTTGATTTCTGCCATCTCTATTTTTACTGCTTCTGGAATATCTTGTTCAGATTTTGCATTTGTTTGTATTTTCAAAACTTGTTGACAAGATTTTTCTTCACCTTTGATGGTAATCTCCTCTTCTTTCTTTTCATGTTCTTCTTGCTCCTTTTGTTTATTGGTTACTGTTTTGACCGCTTGATGTAGCTTTTCTTGCCAATTTTCTTCTTTAGAAACTGATTTCTTCTTCCATTTGTGTTGTTGATGATTATGTCGCCTTTGATTGGATTTTAGATATCCCAGCTTGGATTTATCTTCTATGGATTGTGAGTGCGGACAAATAGGTTCTGAAATACCTTGATGCTACTTACCAATTGGTCCTTTTTCTTCATATCCCATTTTTTGCATGATTTCATATCCTTTGCCATATTGTTTTATGGGAATATTGACTTATGCTATTGTTGCTATGGTTTTATCTTCATCCTTGTACAACCAACCAAAAATGTCTTTGTCTTCATTTTCCTCTTCAAGAGTTCTAGTACTAACAAATGTTCCTTTAAACATATGTTTTGATCTTTCTGATGGCATTGATTGAATATCTGTAGGCTTTCCATATGACTTAGGGGAAAGTGGAAAATTATTCAAAGAATACTTTCCCATTCCTTCATCATTTAACTTGAGCTTTTCTTCAAAATTTTCCCATAACTTTGCTTGAATTTCTTTGGTAGGATATACTGATTCTCTGTTATGTGGAACTCTTGTATCTTTTGTTGGCTTCAAATTATTGCAATATTGACTGGAATCTGCAATTATAGTGATCTCTTTTCCTTCATGAGGAAATTTTACACATTGATGATATGTAGAAGGAACTGCTTGCATCTTGTGAATCTAGGGTCGTCCTAGAAGAATGTTGTAAGAGAGGTTCAAATCTAGAACCTGACACAATGTATCCCTTTCCACAGGTCCTATTCTTATTGGTAGTACAATAGTTCCTTTAGAAGAACATTTTGCTTCATCATAAGCCTTGATGGGTTTTTTTTTTTCGGGTCTACAGCATTTTCTGAATATCCCAAAGCTTTTATCAAACTTAATGCACAAATGTTTAAGCCAGCTCCTCCATCTATGATCACATGTTTGACACAATTTTTATTAATGGAGACTTCAACATGTAAGGGAGCATTGTGAGGATGTTGTAAGGATGTGTCATCATTTTCAGAAAATGATAAGCAATGAGGAGCTATAAGGTGTCCTACCATGTTTTGAAACTGATCTACATCCAAATCTTTTGAAACTATTGTTTCCACTAAAGCTTTCTCAAAAATTTCCTTATGCATAGGTGAAACCTTGAGAAGTTCTAGAATTGATATTTGAGCAGGTATTCTTTGTAATTGCTCTACTAAACTGTATTGTTGTGAAGTGGATGTTGGGTCTTTTTCTATACCTAGAAAGGTAACCTTTGCTTTGCTTCTCATGATAACATTGATTGGTTATGAAGATTAATTATCTTTAACAATGATCACATTTATGACATCATCATATGTATAAGTGTAATTCACTTTGGCTTTTCCTTTGTCATCTTTTAATTGGGACGATTCACCTTTGTCATAATTCGGAAGCGGGGTTTTGAAAGCTAGGTGTGATTCATTTGTCTTATGGCTATCCACTGTGATGGTTCCATTATCGATTAGATCTTGAATAAGGTGTCAATCTCTGACAATCATTTGTTAGGTATCCTTTATTCCGATGATAATTACAAAAATGATTGTCATTCCACCAATTGGGCTTGACTGGTGGTTCATAACTTCTTGCTTCTAGTAAAACAATCAATTTGTTGGCAAGCAGAGTATTTAGAGCTGATTCTAAAGGTTCTCCAATGTTTGTGAATTTCCTCCGAGGATTGGAGAAAAAGGACTTGGCTTTATTATTTCTTGGATTGTTATTGGTTGGGATTTGACTTGATAGATTAAAAATTGGTTGTTGTTGTTTTGTAGTACTATTATCATCATTCCCTTCATTGTTGACATTCATATTCTTTGACCAGAACTTGTGTTTGTCATGGTTGTTGTTGTTGTTGTTGTTGTTGTATGAATTATTGTAAAGTTTTAGTTCTCCTTTCTTTACCATTGCGTTCTCTATTTTCAAACCATTCTCAATCATTTTGGCAAAAGAGGGAACTCATTTCACTAATAAGATTATCAATGAATATGTCCATTTTTTCTTTATCAGGAACATCTAGGGGATACCTATTAAACATGCATTTCCATCATTGTAAGAAGATCATAAAAGATTCACCATTCTTTTGTTTAACATTGCAGAGATCCAGCATTGTTATTTCATTCCTTATATTGTAGGAGTATTGTGAAATAAACCTATTCACAAGGTCTTCAAAAGATTTGATTCCGGATGGTAATCTTGAAAACCACTCCATTGATTGTCCATTTAGACTCCTAGGAAAAAGACACATAAGGTAAGTTTCATCATGAGCAAATTCCATGCTCATAGTAGAAAACTTCCTAATGTGATCTTGAGGATCAGATTTTCCATCGTATTTGTCATATTTAGGAATCTCACAATGTTGCGGAAATGGTATCATATTCATATTTTTATCAAAAAGATATGGGCATATATCTTCTAATGAATACTTCTTGGAGCTTGTCCCATTTTCCATGTCTTGTATCTATTGTTATAGAGTTTGTATTTGTTGAGTAAGGTTTGACAATGGATTATCCACATAGTTTCTCCTTGCTTCTTCATGAGTTCTCTTATCACTACGCTCTTTTATTTTGTCATCCCTTTCTTTCCTTGTTTCTTCATTGCTTTCTTTGTTCACATCTTCGTTATTTGGCTCATTTGTATTTTGGGTGTTACTTGCCTCCGCATCTTGTTTCAAGCTTTCTATGTTAAAGTCTTCTAGTAGTTTAGCTCCAGATTTTGCCAACATCAAGAGATATTTTTCTTTTTGTTTTGCCAACAATTTATCCATTAGCCTATCAAATTTGAAGTCTTTCTCAGGGTCTCTAATGGTGCTATTGATTGCTTCTTCGTCAACAGCAGTAAATCCAAAAGTTTGGAATACAGGATTATCTTCTTCCTCCATTTGTTGTTGTTTTCTAAGTTGTTCATGTTGGGCTCTAATCCAAACTGGCAAGCATGTGATTATTTCAAAGTTATTGAAATTTCCAAAGGACAAAGTCAATAGGTGATTATTGGTTTAGGAAGATATGCCTTGTTGATTTACCACTATTGTTTGTTCGTTGGGATAAAGCGTCTCTTTGTTGAAAAGCACATCTTTACAAAATTTCACTATCAAATTCTATACCGCAACCATGTAAGTAGTGACGAAAATGGTGTAGAAATATCCTATGCTTCAATAAGATCTAATGATTGATATACAAGAATCTTATCCTTTTCTGAGTAGCTTTATAATTGGGTTTTCTTTTCTTAAGGTGATACTTAAAAGTCATATAAGCATTTGACAATTTACAAGTTTGTTTGATTCCAATATTGATGCAATTCCAGTTTTGATATAACCTAGGTTCAAAATAAGAAAGATATATCCAAGATTATGAACCTAGTATAGATTGATCAAGCTTCATGATAGAGGAATTGATTATCCTGATGAGAGACTTGACAATGATGTTGATTTTTTTGCACTTAAGATGTTTGAATCAATAGCTTGTTGAATGTTGATGTTTATGGGACTTCTTGGGAATAACCTGTGGGATTAGCACCCTAGTTTGTTGAGCTAGTTTTAAAAATACGTGATGGGTTAGAGGCAAACCTAATCTAAGAATTATTTTGATACTGATGTTTTGACACTTTGGTTTTGATCTGGTGTTTCAAGTATTGGAAAGCTTTTGTATTACTCTTTTGATCAAACTTTTTCAGCAATTTATTGGATTTTTGCTCACTTGTAGATGATAATTTTCTTTAGTTTTTGACCATTTGGAACATGTTACATACATAGAAGACACAATGTTTAATAAACAAAATGCACAAGCAAGTACAAATCCTATGGCAAGCTGAGACAATAGTTGTTGAATCTCACGTGGGGTTTCTCCTAAGGCTACACTATTCAAAGCAGATATTTAGATGCTTGACCCCATTGGCTCCACCCTCGGCACTCACTTCTTCGGGGCAGCCAAGCACCAGTTTCCATGAAAACTCCCCATGACAAACTTTATATCTCTACTAGGAACCGTATGTATGTAAGCTGCTTTAGAGGTTCGACCTCCTGCACCAACAACTAGAAGGATTTTGGCAACTAGTACAAGTGGTTTTTAGTAAAGGCTTCCGATCATGTGGCCATACATGCAGCACTTTCAGCTCTGTAAATACAGAAGATTCCCGACCTATAGAGGTTATGCTCCATAGGGTTTATGGGGAAACATAGTGTCAGTATGAACTTATCAGCACATGTTGTTTGGGACTTTCGTCACAAACACGATTTATTTATAGTGGATTGGAAGGACTCGGTATTAACCCATTTCCACTTTAGGTCATTCCCCTCTCACTGGCCCCCTCAAGGTAGCTCGGGAAGGTAGGCCCTCTAAAGGTTTTAATTGCTTGAAAGTAAAGAAAGCGTAAAAGAGTGGGTTTGGCTTTTTGGTCACCCAATTAAGGGGAGAGCATATACCTACCACTTTCAAGACACATAATATAAGTGTTCTTTTTAATCCTTTCAAAGCAATTGTTGGCTAAGTACTATTTGGAGATGTTGCTCCAACAAGCATGGTGTTTATTTTAGCCTTTTTTTTAAAGTCTATGTGCAACTATTTTAGAGAAGTTACTAAAAATGCAAGTTGCATGTTGTCAATTAATCCTCTTAGTTAAACTAAATGAACAAGATATGATATGTTACTTCCCAAAATAAGGCTTTTAATTAACTAGATGATGAAATGCATAAAATTTGTCTTAAATATCATCCTACACATGCATGTTAGTAGTCTAAAAAATTTGATTTCTTGGACATTCGGACCTGCAAGAAATTTTTGTTAGTTTATAAACAGAAGTGCTAATCTAACATATGTGTTATCTTCTTGCTCAAAAGCGCTAACCTGTAGGTCAAAAGCTCTAACCTAGACTGTAAAAGTGTTGCTTTGTGGATAAAAAAGTGTGATTTCTTTGACAAATGCGCTAACTTAGGACACAAATGCGCGAACCTGTGATGCAAATTTCAGACTTTAAGACAAAAGCTCTAACCTAAGATGCTTATGCGTTAACCTATGGTGCAAATGCGCTAACCTAGAATGCAAATGCGCTAACCTAGGATGCAAATGTGCTAACCTCCAGAACAAAAGCGCTATTAGAATTCACACATGCATGAATCTACATTATAAATGCATTAATTTTACTTTTTGCAATATTTTTAAAGGTATATGCGAGGTCCATGAGCCCCACGGTGGACGCCAAAATGTGTCGACTTAAATTTCATCCTCAAAATGTTACCTGCAATAAGTTAGTTTCACAAAATACAAATGGAAATGGTACAAAAAATCCAAACTCAACCAATGAAACTACATGAAATACATATGAAATAAAAATACTATTATTACCTTCATGGTTTATGTCTCATTGTGTCCTAACTCCACTGTTCCTGGTTGCAGATGGTGTGCTCAATGCACTGATGGCTTCCAAGATGGCATATGAAGAATATACTGATAACTTGTAGTTAACTAATACTATGATATGCAAATACTACATGATTATGCTAAAATGATTATGCTATTACTATTTGCTATTTGCTTCAAGATTGAAACTCACGGATGCATATGATTAGCTTGCAAAATGCACTTGAAGTCTCCTGAAGACTAACTCTCTCTCAATTGAAACTCTTGATTTTATAGACCTTGAGAGGATGAGATGATGTGGCTTAGATCAACGGTCCTGATCAGATTTGCAGATTTGGATGGCTATGAGAAAAGGTGAAGGTTGAGAGAAAGGGGGAAGGAGAAGACAAGTGTCACTCATCTCACCTTGACTAGGTTGCTGACTGAGAGAATCTAGGGATGGTTGGAGGAAATTTAGGCATGATAGGACAAGCAGACTCAAGTCCTTCCTAAGATGTATGGGGTGTTGGAGAGAATATAGGAGATGGTTATGAAAAATGTGTACGTACACAATATTCATTTAATTTGGAGGTTGGAGATAAATGATGAATTAATATTTAAGAAATATTAATTTCTTTAGCCACATGTTTGATGAGTTGGCAAAGGGAAGATGAAGTGGAGATGGAAGGTGAGTTGGAAAAGGGATTTAAATAATTTAGAAATTATTTAATATTTGAGACTATAGGATAGGAGAATAACTATTAAATATTAGATATTTAATTATTTTGAGAAGATAATTAAATATTAGATATTTGATTATTAGAGGAATAGGATATATGAATTAATTAATAGAAAGACACAAAATGAATTAAATAAATTAATCTTTTCAAATTAACTATTTAATAGAAGAATAATTATTAAATAAATATAAAATATTTATTTAATTGCTCATAGCCATTTTTATGTGTATACAAACCCTTATTAGCCTAGATGAGGGTTTAATAGAAATGGTACTTGCAAGAGGTTCCAGAACTTGTCCTTTGGTATAAAGTGTCGCCCCAAGTTGGTGTTCAACAAAATCAAACAATATTGGCCTATCCTTTGGAGTTTTTGGGTGGGAAGCAAAAAAGTGAGTTTTGAAGGCTAATAGGTCTAAGGAGCCAATTTGCACTTTGTGACTTTTGGGACTTGAACAACCAAACCAAAGGGTTTTTTGGCATCACTTGAGTTTGTACGAACCTATCAAACCCGTCTTGAGCCTTTGTTGGCCTATAAAACCATTTGGAGGGGTTGTGAGCAATTTGAGCCATTTTGAGCCATTTTGTCTATGGGGTTTGAAACCAAATATTGATAACCTTACACATTGTCGCATTGTGGGGTTATGGGGATGAAAATAGGTAACTTGGGATGTTGAATTGATGCTCATAAAGGTGTGAGGCTTGGTTGGAGTTAATCCTTGAATGGAGGGTGTTGCTTGGTTGAGCAAGTGAGCAACTTGGAGCATTTTCAAGTTGTTTGAACCATACCTCTACATCACTCTCATTTTGCCTATTGTGTTGAGACACATGTCTTGGATTAAATCACCTCCTGAATTTTTTTGAATTAAATCTTCTCCTAGATTTTTTGGAGCCATCAAAAGCTTGATTTTTCTTTGGTTTGAAGTACCCCCCATGCAAATATTTGTAAGGCTACATTGACTTACTACTTATTTGAGTATTATTAGGTCTAGTAAAAAACATAGGGATCTGAAGCAGAATATTGTTCGAAAAAGAGATGTTTTGAAGCCTTTGGTTTGTTAGCATTTCACAAAGGGAGAGTGTTGGCACTCCAGTAAGTTTGTTGGTATAAGGATATTGAGAAGGTTGTTGAAGATTGTGGATATAACTGAGAAAGGATGATTATTGTCTTAATAATATTATTTTGTCATTGATGTCAAGCAATTGACTTTCTGATTAAGTATGATGTTGCCATATCTTAATCAGTATGTTTTGATAAGTATAAAGATGTCGGTAAGTGACACAGAAAGAATGAAAATGAAGGGGAGTAATAAGTTATTCAATGGGCAACTATTACCGAGTTAGACAGTGATGAGATTTTGTTGTTTTGATTGTTTTAAATAATGAGTATTCAAAGACTAAACAAGAAGGAGAAAAGATTTCAAGCTATAGAATGAGTAAAGGTTTGATATTGTTCTATGTTATCGAGCATGAAGCTAGTCGGTAAACACTAAAGTTATCGATATCGGTTAAAGAAGGCAGAATGTCTACTGAGTAAAGGTTCGGTATTTACCGAGTAACAACTGAGTAATAACATAATGCATTGGACGAATAAAAGAATTATTAAATGAAGGATGCCAATGAGCTGGAGATGCATAGATGATTGGTATGTCGTGCAAGAAGTTTGTTGAGGCTCTAGGACAACAAAATTACAAGAGTTAGATCTATAGCGCAGATTGAACGGTCATAACCTAGCACAAGTTCCAAGGAAGGAATACAAGTTCCAAGGTGAGATAAAACGTTTTCAGATCAAAGGATACAATGAACCTAGTCAAGTTTGAAGATCTGATGGCTAAGATTGATCATGGGAAATGTGATCAAGGAGATTAAACGGTTAGGAATTGTTTATAAATAAGAAATTGTTGATGAACAATGTATGCGGGCAAATAGAAGAACAATGATACTACAGTAGTGATCACCGAGCACAGAAGATTGAATATCTGATTAAAGAACAAATTGAGAAGCCCAACAAGGAGCAAGATAAGTCTTATGACAAGATTATTTTGAGCACATAGAGTCTGCTTTAGCATTTCAGATGTGAAGTTGCAGATATATTTTATACTGTTATTTATTTTGTAAGTGACAGGAAATCTCTTAACCGAGTGGACCTAACAGTCTTATTTGTAAATCCTCTAGCAAGGTAACATTCTGAATGAGTGTTTGAAATCTTTTGACAAGGTCACTTCTAACAAAGTGCAAGATTCTAACAAGTCTGAGGGAAATCCCTTAACCGGGTCACATCTAGCAATGCGTTTATGTAATCTGTAACAGGATTGGCTTTTAACCGAGCATACTCTAGAAGGGTATATTTCTTAGTGGGTCCGAAATCCCACAGTGGTTTTTCCCTATTTGGGTTTCCACATTAAATCTGGTGTTAAATGTGTTATGATGTTTTAAGTGTATCTGTTTATGAGTTTGAATGATTTACAGTCATAGTTGCATATCAATAAAGGCTACTGAGGTTGAATCTGAAGTAAATTGAATTGTGAGTTTATATGATTCACCCCCCCCTCTCATCTTACTAACATGGTTGTCCTTCGACAACCCTGAACATTCCAAATTAAATCCCACCTTAGGCCAATTACCATGTGAAGATGTATGCAAATGAATGCTATTTGGGAAAGAGATTTTAGGATGAAATCTTTGATCTCCACCAAAAGCCTGCCCACTGTCACGATACTATTGTACTCCAGACCATGGTCTATATGGTCATAGTTTTGAAACTTGTTTGGGCCCCTTTGCTGAAACCTACCATTATTCTGGTGGGACCTACCACTAAACTTGTGATTTGCAAATTGAAATTTTTTAATTTTTTTGCCCACCCAGAGCCATCCTCCGCCTATGGTCCTCATCCCTTACTAGACTCATCTACACAAACTAAAAAGGGTGCAACACATTTTTAATCTTTCTTTCATCTCACAATAATAATTTTTTTATAGAAGTGTAGTGAGTCAATTGGTCTCAGCCATTACCATTGATTGTTCTTTACTCTTTCATTGTATTATAATATATTGTTTACTTATTTAGGTGACTCATGGGGTTAAGATTTCTATGATTTACACACTTACTATTAATTGACAAGTATTTGTACAAACAAATGTCTAGACTTTGCATGGTTTTCCACATATGAGTTTACACCACTTTATTTATCATAATAGCACACACATTTACAATTTAGGCTAATATTTCTAGAAGTCATTAGGAACGTAGGTGATTTTGCTCTCATTATCCAAAAAAGTTGAAGGATAAAGATAAATAGATATTTTAAATTTCGACAATAGTTTGGTAAATTTAGTTTTTTATTTCTTTTTTTTAATTGAAATAAGAGCTTTGCATAATATATAACCATGTTAATAAAAAAATAGTTGATAGTTATAAATTTTTAGACAATGGAAAATATTTGAAGAATTAGAAAAATAAAACAAAAAATGATATTAAAATCTATGATTAATTTATCAAACAATAGTGTGTTGACATCACAATTATGTATTATTTTTAATATTTAATGTCTTTATGTATTCATTATATGTATCCTTCTTAATACTAGTGTTTCAAAATGAAGGATTAAGACTTATTTATATTTCTCACTTAAATAAAAAATCTTTTTAATTACATAATTCTTTATGGACATAACCATTACACTTTTGCTATAAAGATATTAATTATATGATTTATAAACAAATATTTAAATATCTCCTATTAAAATATATCAGTGTTTTGAAGTCTTTTTCTTTCATAATTAAAAAAAGTACTTGGTATACCAGCCAAATAAAAGACATAATTATAATCACTTGTTTAAAAGTCCTATGTCATGATATAAGGTTAAATGTAAAGAATGGTGAATGGTGTACTAAAATTGACTTGAATATGGATAAAAGACATAAGGGGTCCGTGAAGAAAATGAAATTTGGATAAAAACATGGGAACATAATCATTCATTCGTTCTTTTGATTGAGGTGTTTACCGTGATGTAAGGCTACACCAAATCTTTATTGAAAGGATAATGCCAAATAATAATTAGTGTAAAAAAGGTCAAATTGAAAGGGTCCCATAGAACATTCCCAAATTTAAATATTATATAGAATATAAAAGGTCTTGCATTTCAAGTTATAAACTATTCAATCTGTTGAAAAACAAATCTACTGTAGAGGATAAAAATTCTTTGAGATGTGAAAGGAAGGTAGAAGTTAGTGCATTTTCAAGAGTTATAGTTCTCGTGGTAGGTGACGACTATGACTTTCGTTTGTTTTGAAGGTTAATTATTTGAAATCGACTATGACTTTTGTTTGTTTTCAAGGTTAATTATTTGAAATTTGATTTTTTGTAATTTATTGTAATTAAGAGCGTGAGTTTAAATTGATATTTTTTGTTTAAAGCGAAGAATTGAGGAGTATTTATTGTGTCAAAATTGTTTGGGGCTGTGTCTATTCTGGCTCCAAAACAGATCTTTCTTACAGCGTGTTAGTGACAGGTTAGTCAATCGTAACCGTTAATTGCAAAATCGACGGTGTAAAACGTGCGACTAACACGCGTGTTAGTCAATCCGTACTGTCGTTTTGGAGCCAGAATAGACGCGTCCATTGTTTGGGGCATGATATTGACCTCATCTCTTATTTATTGCACCTCCAAAGATTTGAACCTTGGTGAACAATATAATTAAAGGACATATCATTACCCTCATTAATCATGCTCAACAAATTGAATTACAAGATTTTGATCAGTAAGTGACCTTTTAAGATTCTATTTATCTTTAAAAATTACTATTATTAAATTGAATGATGAATTCTCGTACCAAGGATTTTAATTAGAGTATGGATCTTTGGGTAATTTGGTATATGTGACTTTAATTTAGAGTATCTATGTTTATAATCTACTAAAAAAATTAAATGGCATTGTAAGAAGAGAAAAGTGCATAGTTTAATATTTCTTTTTCCATATTTGATATTAATTAGTGTTTTCTATTTTAATATATTTTGGTTTATACACTAACTTGAGAATTATTTCATTACTCTATTAAAATTTGATAATATGTTCAAAACACTTCCTAAAACCGTGTTTGCCCTAGAATGGATCAAACCCATGATTTCATCATATAGTAAATTCTTCACCACATTTAACTTTCAATAAACTAATGACATTACATTTCCACAATCTATTGTGTTGAGATTTGTTCTTTCTGACTTTAATTGGGTGAGAGTTTTAATAAACTTTCTATTTTAGTTATTTTTCCTTATTTGATATTAATTAGTGTTTACTATTTTAATAAATTTTTAATGTTTTCACTAACTTGAGAATTATTTCATTTCTCTATTAAAATTTAATAATATGTTCAAAACACTTTTGATACACTTCCTAAAACTTTGTTTGTCTTAAAATGAATCACACCCATGATTTTGTTGTATCATAAATTCTTCATTACATTTAACTTTTAATAAACTTTCTATTTTATCAAAACCTTTTCAAACATTATTATATAGTTTAATTATTATTTAGTATGATTTCATATAATATTTAATGTAAATTACTTTTCTCGCCTCATATTTGATTTTGAGAAATATTCTAGCTTTCATGAATCTTTTTGTATTGCATTAAATGACCAATACAAAAAAGATATAATCAATTTTTTCTTTCATTTGGGTGTACTGATCTTTGGATTCTTGAGCCATAAATTTGTAGACTATTAACGTGTGATTACTGAGAGAAATATCAATGTTCATCCAATGAATGGCTTCATAAAGTTATTTTCTTAGATTAGCTTTTATTTTTTATATTTTCTTTTAAGATTTTCTTTCCCTTTTCTTCAATAAAATGAATTATTGAGAATTCATTAAAAATCATATACAAAGATGACCTCTTAATCCTTTAGGTTTTATTGTGAGTCAAGTCCCACGCTCATAATTTTGTCATGCTTGATGCCATATGAGTGTAGATTTGAAGTGAGTAAACATTGATATCAACAATCAAGATGGATGGATATTTTTATGTATTTAGATTTTCCACTTTGATCGATAATTAAGATTTTTTTATTTTTTTTAAAAATGTATAAGGGCTTTCTCATTTGTAAAGATCTTTTGGTTCTTGTTGAATGGAAGCACTACTATTGAATTTATATGTCATATATCAACTTAGAAAGTGTCCCATGGTTTAATTTTGTTAAATGTGTTTTTGTTTATTTACCTATGACTCCAATTAGATGTAAATTGTATTTGTATATTTGAAATCTACAAGGCATGGTGATGTCAATTGATGGAGTTCTATATATAGGTAAGCTTGTGTAAGTAAGTTGATGGAGTTATTTCTTTATCTCTAACCCCTTCATAATCCTTATCCTAGTTCAATCTCATTTACCCATCATGTTAGGTTGGGGTAGATTGACTATTGGATTAACTTTTTTCTCTCCATATAAAAATGTTTATAAAACTAATTATATTAGTGAAAAAATAAAAGAATAATCTTGTCTTCATGTTTTCCAATTTAAATTTGTGAAAGTTGTAGATGCGTAGATTTTCATTTCATTGGGATTATCAAGGCTAGAAAACACATGAGCACAAACACAATTTTCACAATATCTATTAAGTCGTGGTCTAAACTTTAGGTTCACACTCCTAGGTGAAGCATTGGAACTCCCCACTTATCTATAAGGATTCAATTCTTCATGCCATCTCCTTCTCATGGGAACTCCTCTTCTAGCATCATGACATGCTCACTAGCTAGCATGCCCCTTGGAGAAAAAAAATTATAATATAATCTACCTTCTTTAATTTCTAATTTTATATTTCCTGATTGATAATTCTAAACATGATTATTACCTATCAACATACATATAAAACAATTTAAATTTGGTTTATAATGTATGTTCTTATAGGAATCATACCTACAACATTCTAATAAGAAGCATCATTTACACCTAAGACAACATGTTTGTACATTTATCTTTGATATTTTATAGATTCACAATGATACTCATGTCTTCATCAACATCTACATCCAAATTTGTAGTCTCTTTTTTAACTATATTATTAACATAGTCTCGGGGACTCACTAAGGTGCAAGGAAGTCCTGAATGTCAACTCTTGCATGGAAAGCCCCACAATTCTCTTCAGCACCACTATATTTCTCATTACTTTATGTATTGGTAGGAAATTAGGTGTTGCATGTATTTCAATCAATTCTCACTAAGGATAGGATCATTCTTGTGATTCTTTCCCAGAATCTCAAATTCTCATAAATTAGTTATTTATGCACTCTAATCTAATTTGCAATTTTAATTATTAGTGTGTAGCCTTATGTCATGGTGTCATATTAGTCCAAATTCACATCATAAGGTATGAAAGGAAAATATATCCACGATAATCATATGAGAAATATATTGCAAGAATGGATCTATACAATTTTATCAAAATAGTAATTCTAATATAATGCAATATATACCCTAAAAATATTTTTAGAAAAATCCAATATCTAAAACACACTCAATTTATTGATATTAATCACATTGTTATAATATAACATAAAGTTCCTATTTGTCATCAATAAGAGATACACAAGGTCTTCAACTCTATATTCTAGAGTCAATTTGATAACTTAATCTTGCTATAAACTCATTACACAATAATATTATCCCTACATGTTATAATTTAATCCATATAAATTTATTTGTATGGGCATCACAATAAGTATCCACTAAGTGATTATAAAATAATGGGCATAAAATCATGGTCTAATTAACTATCTTGAAAACAACCCCAAAAAATTTTATGGGCTATGAACACTAAGCCTCCATATTGGGAAGTCTCTAACCCCCCCAAAAAAATGTCAATTGGTTTCATGCCTCAAGTATCTGAAATGAAGTAGAGGTGCAAAATATATGCTAGGAAAAGGTATCTCAACTTTGTTTATTTATATTAAGTTTACATTTAAGCATGTATATGTCCCAAATTTTCCCCAAAGCTATAAAATTTCCAAATAAACATGTTGTTAAAGTTTCAACCCAAGATCATGTTTGGATTTGAAGATATTAAGGTTTCCATTTTTTTAAGTTTTAGTTGATTTTGAGGTACTTAAAAATTGTTGTGGCCCTAAAATTGGCAAGGATTGAAAAATTTGATTATAGCTTAATAAAGCACTACATGATATTTCCAACGGTTTAAATGGTTTGTCAATCATCCTCTCAAATCAAAAGTTATGGCCTCTAGAAGTTTGGTCTTTTGAATAAAAAACGTAAAAATGTATTAGAAATTGAAACAATATTTAAGGGGGAGTTACACGAGTCGGTGAGTATTTTTACACATCATAGGGAATCTTTGATTGGAGATAAGCTGGGAACCAATTTTTGGGTGGTTTTAGCTCATAGTTTTGTAATACCATTTTATGGTTCCATGTACCAAACCTTCTATATATATTAGATGCTTGAGATGGAGGTTGTGTGTGAAAGCCTTATAGATGTTGAGTTGCCTCCATATCTCTAGTTGGTGATACTCCTATAAAAAAAAATCATAATTATATCGTAATATTATTGTTTCTTAATAATATTTTGGGAAAAAAATTGAGTGTGGGATTTGGGTGATCCCATGATACTGTGTCCAACTTTTGGGACATCTTGATTTTTGTCTAAAATCACATAGTTTTAAAAAATATAATTATTTAAGAATTTCGAGGTTCCATTTGAAATATTTTGATTGAAGAGGATCGGATCAAACCCCTTGGATATAACTCATCTAGTCTTAATTCACACCTACAATGGAGTCTCCTTTGCACCTATCAAAATTGTTAGGATTAAGGTCCATATACCTTGTAAATCCTATGACATAGTTCCAACATCCTTGGAAGGTGTCCCAAGGCACTTAGGATGCATTGGGAAAATAATTTGTAATATTTGATTCGCACCATTATTTGTAATACATTCAAAGGAGTGATGGGTTCCACCCGAAGTTGTAAAAGCAAGTTGATGAATTAGGAAGTGGAAAAAAGAGTGACCTTTTGGATTCTTCAAGTGGGAGCATGGAAGAGGCAACAAGTGTCTCTTGGTATTTTGTCATTTATTACATTTAATGTAATGTTTATCTTACAAGAATGAGCACCTAATTTGGAGGGAAAGTATTGGAGCCAAAACTAGTATCTTTTCAAGATCCATGGAGGCATTCCAAGGGCTGTTGTTGTGAGAAATGAAGAAAATTATTTGTACATATTTATTGGTGGTTTTGGATCTCTTGCCATTCTATAAATTCAGCCTTTTGGGTGTAGATTATGGTGATAACAATTGATTGTAGATTTCTCTACAAGAGAAAAGGATAGGTAGGAGGCATAAAAATGTTGTTCACATGTGCATAGGTGATCCTATGATGGAGGAAAATATTGTGATAGAATTGATTGTATTGTAAGCACATTTATTGTTGATAATGCAAGCTTGATGTCTCTTCCTAGTGGAGTTTTTTTCCCGCAAGGGTTTCTCCACATAAATTCTATGTTATGTGTTGATTTTATGTTGCTAATTTATGCTATCTTGTACTAATGTTAATCATTATTAATTTTTTTTATAAGTTCACATAAGATAGGCTTATTAATAATTGTTTACAAGCTGACATTTTGCATTATTAAGAAGAAGGATCTAATCATGGTTTTCCACATTAGTGCAACCTAATTTTCAAATTTGCATATGAGTTTCATATTTTCATGTTGTAGCTATTCAAGCCTTGAATTAATCCTTTTATTATTTTATTTGATAGAGATTGATCTTCACAATCTTGTAGAATTTGATGGTCAACATCAAGTGCCAAGAATCATTTGCAAGAAAAACACCTATTACACAAAAGAGATCAAGAAAATATAATATGCTCTATAACAACTAGAGAATTCTATATTATTGCACAAAACAATATTAGAGATATGATAATTATAATGAATGAATGAATCCCTATAAAGGATGAATGAAACCCTAGGTGCAAACCCTAATGCTAAAATTGGGAGAACTAAAGCAATGCAAAGTAGGAGCTAAATTAAGCTCAATTACATCTAGAACTAATGTTAGCAAAAAAAACTCTAGATAATAAAATAACCTAAGTTTATCTTAATTAAAAAACTAATTAAAGGGCCTAATTAATAAATAATTAAATAATTATCCTAAAATTACTCCAACACCCCCTTTCAAATTAACTTAGAGATAAGTGAAAGAGCCAATGATGAATGTAAAATGCGTGTATGAATGAGTCCTAACAACAAAAGCCTGATCAGGCACTCATGTACAAACCAATGCAAAGCAATTCAACTCACACTATTGAGGTCTCTATAAACGGAGAAAAGGATAAAAACCACATGGGATAAAACCCCTCTCCAAAAATGAGAGATGCAATGAAATGAAAAAGGTACTACATGTGACTAAGATGGACTCAAAGTCCCCCTCCAAGTACATAATCAATCATGAAAGTACAATGAATTTCCCCCCATAAGAGAGAAAATAAGGATAAGAATCCCCCAATAAAGAAGTAGCTCATGTGCCAATGATGAATTCCTCAAGACATCATAATCCACTACTTGCAAACAATATTTATCCCCTTTGAAAGAAATCGATCCACTAGAGATAAGAGATCCCACTCCAATAAACTAGAAGATGTAGGAATCTAAATCCAAATATATGATGATGTCTCTAAAAAATTCTCATGTGTTGCCAAGTCCTTGGATGATGAAGATGCCACGAACCAATCAAGTACATTCCTAATCACAATAGAAGGTGACAAACAAGGAACCAATAGAAATTGATTTTGAACAAGCTCTAAAGACAAACATGATGTGATAATAGTTGTTCTATGAATGTCATCAAATAAGAGAGATAAACCCTCAAGTGTGTCCTTCAAATCTAAAATGTGAGACTCCACAAACAATGAAGCAATATTTGTAAAATAGGAATCCCAATCAAGAATAAAAATAGATGCATATCTTGTTTTTAAACAAGAATAAGAGTCTCAATCAATGAAGGTACAAAAACTGTCTCTACAAGTGGAAAAGGAGCAACTTGAGATTTTAATGCAAATTCAAGAAAGAGTTGAAAAGCATTGTGAGAAATTAGGACACATTTCATTCCAATGCTGATTTCTCCCATAATATTTACATCTACAACCCTTATACATGATTCACTCCTCAATATAATCTCCAAAAATGATACAAAAACATAAACCCTCAATACAAATAGATACTCGATTTGCATGTAGCTCAAAAAGGGAAAGATTGAGATATGTAAGTACCTGATGAAAATTCTACAAAAAAAAACCTAAGATCTAAATAGGAGACTCTAAAAGATTTCCAACAACATCTGTTTTTCAAAACATAATCTAAATGTGCAAGATATGGCCTTAGAAGCACAAAAGGATAACTTTGGAGGCTTGGTACAAAATATTGGTGTAGAATGTGATCAAACCACCTACCATAGATTGACATCAAAACCAACTTTTCGATGATATATTTTTTCTTGATTTTGACTTTGTATGATGAAGTTATGGGCAAAACATTGGATGCATGTCAATTAGGCCTTGAAAGGCTTGAAGGATTCCCAAAAATGGGAAATTTTTGAAAAAAATAACTTTCAAAAATAGTAGGTTTCTAAAAATAGAAACTTTACAAAACATAAAGTTTCCAAAAAATAGAAATTTTCCAAAAATAGAAACTTTCCAAAATAAAAACTTTCTAAAAAAATTGTAAAGGATTTTCTAATATCTAATTTTGACAAAATGATGGACAATTTTAGGGTTCTTGGGCCTCCTGAGCGCAAGGGTGACCTTTGTTTCACTCCAAAGACCCTATATTTTTTAAATGCCCACAAATTTTGCCTCAATTTTTGTGCCCTCAACCAATTTGACCTAATTTTTTAATTATTCCAATTTTGATGAAATGATAGTTACTCTTAGGGTTTTTCGATGCTACGAACGTGATATAAATCTCTATTTGAGCCCAATGTGCATAGAAAATTCACCTAAGATTGGATCCCTCAAGCATGCAAATAAGAACTTGATGAAACAACTCGTCATGTATAAGTTGATGATCAACCACATGAGCCAATAATCATCTACAAACAAAACACCTATCACACAAAAGAGATCAAGCAAAGATAATATGCTCTATAATAGCTAGAGAATTCTATACTATTGCAAAAAATAATATTGGAGATACAATTATAATGAATGAATGACTCCTTATAAAGGATGAATGAAACCCTAGGTGCAAACCCTAATGCTAAAATTAGGAGAACTAAAGCAATACAAATTAAGAGCTAAATTAAGCTCAACTACATCTAGAACTAATGTTAGAAAAGCACACTCTAGATAATAAAAAGAATCTAAGTTTAGCTTAAGTGAATAAGAAATTAAAGGACCTAATTAATAAATAATTAGATCATTGTCCTAAAATTACGACAAATATTTGTTATTGAACCTATTCATTTCCCAACAAAAATGCTAACAAAAAACTTTTGCTTTACCTTTTGGGGAATCAAATGAATTTATTTAGATGTTATGTTTGTATGTAGCCCTTATTATAAGCTTTCCAAAAATTATAATGTTGAATACATTTAATTTGATTATTATACTTATTTTTATTTATTGTGAATGTAGGTTTCTTACCGAACATTTAGCTCTCTATTTCACACATGTAGAAAAATAGGAAAATAGAGAAAACAAATTCTAAAAACTATGACAAAAAAATCACACGGAAAGAGACAGAATACGACTTCAAGTTAAAAATCATAGAGAAAGTTCTAAGACCTGAAACCATACATAAAAGTGATGCCCAGACAACAGGAAGTAAATGAAGTAAACAAAATACAAAACCATAGCCAATAAAGAGAGTAGTCATAAGAGAAAAATTTCAACATTCCCAACCATTAACTCATTCAAGAAGAGATACCGAGAGCACTACATGGCTCAATAACACAAATGCAAAGATAATAAACTCAAATAAAAAGCTTTAAGGAAATAACCCCAAGAAACAACAACTCATTCAACAAAAGAATAAAACTCTAAAGTATCTCTCTGGCGTAATGCCAGGCTGGGAGATTCACAGAGAAACCAAACACTCTCAAATACTCACAATGACATTAAGACTCTCAAACCGATGCAAATCCAGATTCAAAACACAAGCCGAGAACAAAATCCATATAGATAAATTCACAAAGTCATGCGTTCACGGCAAGACAATAATCACAGAGTATAAATAAATTTCTCCCCAAACTATATTATAAAACTATATACTATAAATATTTCATGAAATATAATTTCCTTCCAAACTATATAAAACTATACAAATATTTTTCCCATGCCCAAAAGACAATGTTTTTTGCAGACATGGAGAAGACAAAATCTGAAAATAAAATACAAAGGGCAAAATCCTCCAACTTGGAAATTTAGAATTGATGGAGATGAAAATCTGAAGAAGCACCCAACAATCCAAGCAAGCTCAAGCCAAAATCTTCAAGCTCCAAAATCCAAAATGCAGAAGAAATCAACCAGATGGTAACCCTACACAATGCATAGGTTGTCGAATAAAAGGAATTACATCCAAAAACCAATAAATCTGACCCACCCTACCTCAAAGAATATTTTATTTTCTCAATAGATAATAAACCAATAACGATTAACGATTGGTAGGAAATATAATAAAACTATTTACCAAGTAACAAGAGAATATTAATAAAATAGTACAAAGTATTATTCACATGATATGAATAAATAATAACCATGCCCAATTAAATAACCAAGGGCTATTAATTAAAATAAATTCAATTAAATAAATAAATACAAATAACCAAAGTATAAGTAAATAAATAAAAGCCATTAATAAAATATTAATCATCACTAAAATATAAAATCAACATTAAACAATAAATAAATGAATAAATAATATTTAAACAATAAATACCAAATAAACGATAAATCAATAATTAATAAATAAACACTAAATCCCAAACAAATAAATAATCAAATCAAACTATAATAATCCATCAATTAATTAAATAAATAAATAAACAACTACATACTCACAAACCAACAAGAACCGCACCTCATTGACTGCCATGGTGAATCATGCCAAGACAACTGACAAACCAAGGTAGACATCTTAAGCCTAGAGTATATGAAGGGAACTCATGCCATCTCCGACAACTTGCCATTGGGATTTAAAGACACGCTCAAACCTATGAAACCAAGTGGAGTCAATGTTTGGTACCCGCAATCCTGTATCCACAAAGCCACGATACGACATATACAAATATACCATAGACAAGCAAGTGATAGAGAATCACAACGCCACATCATGCTCGCAATGAGTGATGTGACATCATCCCTATCACAAAGACAATCATAGAACGCACATACACATCATAATTCCAATTGTCGCATATCATCGTGAAATAGGGTTAGTATAACCAAAATACCATCAAATCCATAAGCAATATAATCCATCCAACATATCAAAATGTATAGGATCCATAAACATATGTCCATCATATAGCATGATCATAAATAGCAAATATCATCAACCACATAGATCATCAAGTAGCATGTGTCCATACAGTGTCTAGCATCATCATAAACATATGAAATATAAAATAGAGTCATAGTCCTAATCCAAAACATCATAAATAAGTCTAGAGAAATCTATCAAACATGAAACAAAAGACAAGTCGAGGAGGGACACTACATTAGGAAGTTGTTTTTTCTTACACACACACCCCATTGAAAATAGGAACCCCTTTTTTGTTTTTTCCTTTTGGTTTTGTTGAGTCTTTTTCTTGGTCATAGCTATGTTTTTCCTTGAGAGTTATGATATCTATTGATTCATTATTTATATGTATTCATTTGTAAGGTTTGCATTTGGGTAAGTTCGTTGAGCCTAGCTAGGGATCCTCTTGCCTTGTAAAGTTTTACCCTCACCAAGAAATTATAAAATTTTGAGCACCTCTTAAACATGGGATGCTTTACATAAAATTGTGGAAGTTTCAAGTTCATATGGGATTGTGGGAATTCAACTCCTATAGGGAAAATCTCTCAATCCACCTTAAAACCCATAATTTTTAATTATTATCATTTTCTCATAACTTTGGCTCAAACTGTTTACAAATTGTAAGGAGCTCTACAATTGTAGAGATCCAATCCTAATTTTAATATATCCCTCATACCTCCAGATTTCTCTAATTCCTTTATCCCTTCAAAAAAATTTAACCCCAAGGAGGTTACCAAGCTTAATGTTTCCGCTCTATCTCACACATGAATGGCAACAAATTGGTGATAAATTCAACTAGTACATGTAAGTTCTTTTCAGTGCTCAAATCCTCATTGTAACTCTCAATCTATGCATTTGGTGGTGATGATCAAGTTCAATGTTTTAATATTTCTTGATTGCTTGGGGGTACCCATCACAACTGGTGTATGAGTGAGTTTTTCTTTTCTAATAGGCATCGCCCATTTAGCCCATTCTTTGGGTTATTTGTTGGATTCAATGCATATTTTGAATATATACAATACACTTGACACATTTAAAATATCAATTTATGTGTGTGATTTAGTAACTTATGTACTTAATGAGTATTCCTTAGTCATAATTTTCACCCTCATTGTGCTTCAACAAAGCATAATATTGGCCAATATTCATGGTCTGTTATTGCAAACTAGGATTTTTATGTTGTGGTGGGTATTTGTTTCTTTTATAGGAATTTGGTGAGTTTTCAGGGTTAAATGACATCAAAATCTTGTAATTTTGAATCCCTAACCCCCCTATTTATTTTTTTCCAATCTTTAGTGTCTATGGGTTTTAGTTTGATCTATCAACTTCTAATAGAGATCATGAACAAGAATGTTTAGGTTAAATGAGGGGTTTGTAGGTGCATTTTTACCCAAGTTGTAAAAGTGAAGTCATAAGGGTTCAATCACCTATATATCATTTGCTTCCCTAAAACTATATATTGTTTCAATTGCAAGACCTTATTTCCCATAAGGAGATATTCTAACCACCCTCAAGTATCCACAATTTCAATCATCTTGCATTTATTTCAATTGATTTATTTTTTATAAAAACTTTTCATTATTGGACGTGTCTTGATGACTAGTGTGTCCCTACAACATACCTATTTCTTGTAACTCCCACAAATTTGACCATTCCATAAGCCTGTTCCTATTACAAAAAAAAAAGTTCCCCTTGAGGACATATTCTAATACCCATCACCTTTTGCAATAGTCCTATTCACATGAATTTATATGAATTTTGGGTATTTTATGCTTATAAATGTATCTCCTAATCTACCATGAATACACAAAGAAGAGATGTCAAATATGCATTATAAACAATAAATGTGATCACAATACATTCACTTCCATTCTTCTCTTTGTCTCAAACATATCAACACCTTTTTTCTTGTGAACAACCTCTTTATGACTCCCATATGTCCTTATACCTACAAATCAACTCTACATTCAATTGTTATTCATTTCAATGTACATTCTACATCCAAAAATCTCAATTTATAGAATGGAAAGAGCTCCAAAACAACCAATAAAGGTTTCCAAATAATACTCTTCATTCCAAATGACCATAACCCTTGGATTTCCTCCACAAAATCCAAAAGCACACTAGTTTTGGTTCCAATACTTTCCCTTCAAACTAGGCACCCAATCTTGCAAGATAAACATTACCCTAAATGTATTAATTTATGGAATACCAAGAGACACCTATTGTCTCTTCCAACCCCCCACTTACAGTTTCCCAAAGGTCACTAATTTGTCCACTTCCTAAGTCATTAATTATCTCATTATAGGAATCCATGTGTGGGAAAATCATATTAAATAATTATGTTCACACCTGACTTTTACCATTGCTAGTGGAACCCATCACCCCTTACGAATGCATTACAAACAATAGTGAGAATAAATATTATAAAATATTTCCCCAATACACCCTAACTTCCTTAAGTCATTTTCCAAGCATGTTGGAACCACGCCATAGGATTTACAAGGTAGATGACACCTTAATCCTAATAGTCTCCCACTTGACATCATACATTGTAAATACACCAACATGAATCACATAACAAGGGAAAAAAACCCCTTATCCATCCATGTACCACATGGATATTCACCATGCTCTCATGCTCCAACAATATACTTACAAAAGCAACCACATGGTAACTACCATCAAGAAAAAAACACCTCATATTATCCAATATGCCATATATAGAAGAAAAGTAACATGCCAAGGTGAACCATATCAATTGTCACTAAAAATTACACCAATATCTATACAAACATAAGCATAAGAATCAAAATGATAACAATATCTCTAATTAACTTCCTTACTCATATCATCTGGAATAGCAACCACAACAGATTTTAATCCATCTAAGCTAACTAGATCTCAAATGAGAGCATACCAACATAGATAGAACTTCATGCCATCAACATATCCACTCTAAACTACAACCAAGTATTTGCATATTCATCCCACTATCTTAATGTAGCATGCCAATGCACAAATTATCACAGACAAGGACAACTAGCAAACTCTACATGAACACTGGAACAATCTTGTGGATATAGGCACTCCACATCTAACTCATCTTCATTGCCACTCAGTAGGTGATCAACCCACACAACTACATAGCTCATAGATCCAAACATTGAAGCATGCAAACTCATCATCACATCAATAATTAAAAAACTAAGATATCAAAGAGGATAACCAAACATATATCTAGAAGATCACACTACAAGAGTAATGTCAAATCTAAAAATAAATCAAAGCATATCAAGTCTATCTATAATACTTCACATAGAAGATGTGGTTGATTCCTCTATCACATAGAGTCAAGGAAACATACACTAATCGACAAATCGTACAAATAAATATGTTGGAATACCTCTCTTACCATTAGTCTCCATATCTCTCCCAAGTTATTAACACTCAACCATGTGGAAACAAACATCCAAGAAGAAAAATAAGACTAAAGAGAGAATTTGCAAATCAAACCATATCCTTGTTCCACACTACCATGTACCAAGTTGTGTAATGTAAGATCTCCTTCACCATTCCCATGTTGGAAGGGAAAGTTAGGGGGCAAGGATAGAAGGAGCTAAAAGGGGAGATACATGAGATGGAAGAAATATGTATCAAAGGGAGGACTAGTTATGTTGGCATGTGGAGACCAATCCAAATTTTTGATATAGCAAAAGAATTATGCACCAAGGTATGAGGAACCGAGGTGACAAGGTAAACTTTGCATGAACTTGACACTCAAACAAAAGGATGTCCTAATACATGCAAGTCAAATTAACAGCTTCATTAGTCATGTAAAGTAAAACCACAAACACAACATATAAGAAAAAGATGATGCCCCACTATACACCAATTCAAACACACCAAGATATAGGTGGTCTTAAGTAGGTGTAGTCATGGGTCAAAAGATAAATCAAGATAAAAGATTCATTGGTAAATATGTCATGCAACCAACATATCTCTTACCAAAAATAGGATAATGTGATGTGCAATATTTAGAACCAAGGAATCCTTACAAGCATGTTTGGTTGGATGGATAAAGATGATGGGAAAAGGAATATGACCATTTAATGTTCGCCAATTAGGATCATGTGTTATTTTATGATAAGGTATGATGTATGTGTGTCATGCTTATTTTTGTTCAAGTGTAAGTCCGAGGAGCTCTTAAATTTATTATGGATGGGGTTTTGGATGAGGTGCAATGCAATGATATGATGTAGTGTGGAAATGTGTGTTGTTTATTATGGGATGAAGCATGGAATGAAGTGAGGTGTGAAAATGGAAGT
This sequence comes from Cryptomeria japonica, assembly GCF_030272615.1. Lineage (NCBI taxonomy): Eukaryota > Viridiplantae > Streptophyta > Pinopsida > Cupressales > Cupressaceae > Cryptomeria > Cryptomeria japonica. Next base: position 179,746,638 of record NC_081411.1, on the reverse strand, counting down.
GAACACAACTTATTTAGATTTGATGATAAAGGCATTGAATACTAAGTATGTATAAGGCCTTATACTTAATACAATTTAAGTGAAACTTTTGTATCCATCAAAGGAGGAGAGTAGGAAAGAGTGGATAATGGTAGATAAGATGACATGCGACATTTATGGATGAGTAGCACAAGCCATGATGGATTTATTATAAATGGGTGGATGAACGTTATGTTATTATGGTATGTGAAGATATTTGAGGATAGGAATGATGGTGGTAGGGGAGATGATATCCTAAGAGATGGTGAAAAGAGACTACTACACATGGTGATTGTAACTAGGTTTCCACCATGATACTTTCCCAAGGCACCATCAAATCGGTTTTCACCACAAGATGGATTATTTATCTTTACTATTTTTCATTTTTTTCTATTTTTGATTGATTTTTTTTTTATTATTTTGATTAATTTTGTAATTGGGATATGATAATGTTGAGATCAAAGAAGCACGTTGTTGACTTTGCTTATGACCTTTGATTAATTGATGTGATTGAGGTAAGGCAAAATCGCTAATATGTGTACTATTGATAATTTCATGCATCTCACATAAAAACACTTCAAGAGGGTTCCATCAAAGTTTTGTCTAGATGATTTATTGCTAAAGGGAATAAATCAAGAGTATGGGTGTGTGAAATTTTGGGGATGGAGTAAGTTGGTTGAGCTGGTGTAATTGTGGAGATATGTGGACGATGGAAACTTGGGACCGATAAGTTTGCATCTTAACTTGTCATTTCTAGAATTTATGTAGATGCCCCTAGTTAGTTTGGAAAGTGGAGTGCAATTGGAGATTGAATTAATGTGCTTTTGTTGCACCTTGTGCTTCATTAATTTTTTATCTTTTTGATAGTCCAATAGCATTTGATGAGGATATTTACTAGAGGACTTTCTATTTTTTCCTTTTTTGACTTGAGTTTTGATCTTCAATAGGTAAAGGCTTCAAAACACTTAGTAGCAAGTAAAAAATATACAAAATGTTAAGATAAACTAAGATTTAATCTTAATTGCAAGTTATCTTCAACAAGATATACCAAGACAACAAAATTATTACTATAATGAAAATCTACTACAATAATTATACTAAGACATTCTCTCAAAATAAACCCAAAACTGAATAAAACTTAATATAAATATACAAATTCTACCACACACAAATGGTAACATCTATTTAGCCATTAGGATGCACCATGGTATTTGTGGTTGGATGCCATATAACCAAAAATTTGACTTCTCATCAATGAGGATCATTTGTAGGTTGTTAATTATACCATCACCTCAAACAAACAATCCTCATCGATGAGAAGTCAAAACTTCAATTATGTAACATTCAACCATGGATGTCATGATGCATCCTATAACGCTACCCACACAAATACCCCATAAACATTAAGTAATAAAGAAAGAAAAAAAGTTAAAATATAATCCATCACCTAAAAGATTCTCACCTTTTAAGAAGAATAAATAACTAATTGATGATTTCTATGGTTAAACCACATGCAATCCCTATGGAATTTTAGGTTTTCATTAAAATTTTTTGTAATTTATTATTGAATTTATTTTTATTTTCATGGCCCGTAGAGTTGCATGCTTGTGATTTGGGGAAGGGGGGCCTACTTACCTAGTATTCCCCATCCAATATAATTAATTTTTGAAAAAAGATTAACTAATTTGTCAACGTCCGCAAACTTAGTTGTCTTGTGATTAATTCTATTTTTAACCCTAGGCATATATTCCGGGTATGATGAGGAGAATAATACAAATGGATAACATTTTTAGGATCTCTCTCAACTACCAATGTGTAGTTGGCAATTCTGTGGGGGAGAGAAGTGGCCCACATTTTAAATTTTTTTATTATTTAAATAATAACAAAATATTAGTTTTGTCCAACCTCGAAAGAATCGAGTGAAATACCAATCGTAAGGCATATTCTCCCATGCAAAATAAGTGTCCGGACAGCAAGAAATCAGGAGGAAAAAGAGAAATATTGCTGCTTTTTACTGTAACTAGTGGTGGAAAGCTTCCAACCAACTGTCCGTGAGAATTTTTGTGTTTTTGGAAGTTACATCCAAGTAAAAGTAAAAGTTTGATTGCATGACAAAGTATCCATCAACCAATTCCCAGCTAGTTTCATTGCTAAATTCAGCTTGTATTGCATGATTCTGAGCTTGATTGGGCAGAATCTTGGGGTTTTGGAATTTTATGGCAAAATGTAGAGTAGAACTCTCCATATTTTCTTGGACACCAGGCGACTTTTGTGTACCACGAGATCTTCATAGGGATCTTAAAAAAGCCAAGTTTGACTATGCTTTAATCGGCTGGAAACCTGTTTCAGATTGATAAATGTGTTTGACCATTTATATTCTTGCTTGTTCGCCTTTTCTAGTTTGAAATTCAAGAAGCGGATGAGAATTCCAAAAGGGCCAAGCAAGGACAGGTGAGTGTTTTACTTATGTTCTTTTTGTTTTTCTCTAACAACTTTTGAACAATTTCACATTCCATATATCCACCCAAATCGATATTGGGAACACCGGGTCAAAAGCTTATTCAGGTGACCTAACCGTTCCATATAAAACCTACTATTTGTAGGTTTCGAGGCAGTGAAGGACAGATTGATAATCATAATACCGTCTGACTGATTTGGTGGGGAGCTCAAATCTTGGAGACTCAATACCCACCTTAGAAAAAATTGGAAATCCAAGTGGATTTCAGGGAATCTGTTCAGAACTGATTGTAATCTTGATATCTTCTGATCTATTGTGGTCTATTCTGTTAGCTTAAACCGTGAAGGGACAATACCGAATTGAGAAAAAATTGGAAAACGGAAGAGAGAAATAGCTTACAGGAAATCGTTGATAGAATACAAATTTAATAGTTTCAGAGGTTTCCTGCGTACCCCATGCTTGTAAGGACAGAATCGAATTGAATTCTACAAAGAACGATGAGGGCAAAAAGCTTTAACAGCTCTGAGAACTGTTTTGTATTGAATACGGGGCATAAAATTCCTGCTGTTGGTCTGGGGACATGGCAGGCTGATGGTGATATATGCACTGAGGCAGTGAGGACTGCATTGGAAGTTGGATATCGGCATTTGGATTGTGACCATTTGTATGGAAATGAGGTTGAAGTAGGGCAGGCCTTGTCAGAGGCCTTGAGAGGTGGACTGAAGAGAGAGGATGTCTTTGTGACCTCCAAATTGTGGTGCACTACAAATGCCCCCAAGAGGGTTGAGACCTCTGTTAAGGTATGCTTGAAGAATCTTGAGTTGTCCTATTTGGATCTGTACTTGGTGCATTGGCCTTTGACTTTCTCTTTTGGGGATGCCACTGATCCTCCAAGGAAACCTGGTATGGAATTGAGGCAACCTTCACATCGGTTGAAAGCAACCTGGCAGGCCATGGAGTGTTTGGTCGAGAAAGGGCTTGTGAATTCTATCGGAGTCAGCAACTTCAGCATACAACAGATAGAGGAGCTGCTTAGCTTTGCAAAAATAATTCCTGCTGTCAATCAGGTACTTTGATTCTCTATTCTCACTGTATAAACTGAGATTGGATGCATAAAGTGGATGCTGATTCTTAGGAAAGTGAAGCTTGGTATGGAAACCTCCTAAACCTATGTGTCTAGATTCAACTCTTGATATGTTTAGATTCAGTGCTTTTTAACTTAAAATCTAGATTCATATGCTCCCCACATGCTATTATTTGCTTGCATACTCTGGGTCCCTTTAATATTTCAATTGCTAAAATAATTTCTTTATTTGCTTCGTGCTTTATTTATACCAAGTCTTTCATAGGTTCATTCTAAACTGCCTTATCAATATTTATGTAACATCCTTGATGAAACTGTTTACTCTTCTAAATTCATCTCTACCTTACACGAATAGCAACAAAATAGATAGCTGGTCCATTGCCTACCCATCTCTACGGCATCAATTGCAACCAATTGACTATTCTTCATGCTAGATTTCTTATAATTGTTACTTAAGTTAAAAGAGTGGAAAGTTTTAAACTGACTCACATGTACTCTTTGTCTCCATAAAGGAGCGTATGCTTCACTCTTAAAGGTTAGTGTGCTGCTATAGTGTGGCTACATAGAACATATTATGCACTTTGGAATCTGCTGGGAGATCCAACTTGAAAGCAACCCCGCCACATCCAAGTTGAGGATGCTTCTTTTACTAGCCACCTGAAGAAACTGTGTTTTTAAGGTTTTTAAGGTTCCAACCATACACAACCCCAACTCCTTACTTATAAATGCTGCTCAGAGCACTGATGTTTTTTGACTAGGTTTTCATCCAAAGTGGGCAGCATGCACTTCTCATTTATAAGAGATTTAGGATATTTTGACCTGGTGGAGATAAATCAGTGATAATAGGAACATAGCTCATTCGATCACTACTGAAATAATGAATCATCAGTATCCTTGCGATATTTGAAAGGAGACATTTGGCTGGGAGAAAGTCGAGTTCTGTTACATCTAAATTCCACCAATGGTAATCATTTTATTTAAAAAGGAGATTAATCTATCTCATAATTTCTAGTTTAACTTTTCAACACCTTAAAATTGGATTGCAAACTTAATCTGCTTGTTAATTTTGGGATGATAAATATAATGCATTGAGCCGAATCTCTCAGAAATATCCAAGGAACTGGGGATCACAATCACTTCGTCTACTATTATAGGAGAGATAAAGTTGGTACACTTTTTTATAAATTATCAATTGCATTTTATGTAGATATAATTTAACAAAATAAACACTATACTAGGCAAATCTCTGTCAACTGATATGCTATCTTTTCCTTTGTTTTATGCAACCTTGTAAAAGAAAAATAGTTCAAGACTATCCCATCTACGGTCTAGCAAATGATCAAGGAAGAATCATCAGCAAGATTGTACTTGGCGTTTTTCCAGTGTTATCAAGGGAGAACATTGAATGAACTTAGAAATATGTAGATATATTCCAAAAATTATGTGTATATTAAGAAAACCCACATGCCCCTCATAAGGTAAATACAGACATGCTTTTGAAACAATCAATTTAAGATGGAAGCAAGAATATTCAAACTTGCTTCCTTGGGTTATTCTTTGATGGAAACACATCATATGAATTGTTTGTCGTTACTGGAACTGCTGTGTCAGATCTTAAGACATCAATATTTTGTTCCTTGGTATCTTCTAAACCTATTTTAGTTAGTCAATTGACTTGTAGCAATGGAAACATTTTGCTCATGAGTTCTTGAGAAATGACTTGCAACCATTTTTTTTAAAGACAAGTAAATTATAATGTTAAACTCAAGTCTATTAAATGAGGTGTTTACTTGGCAATTCACACCTTCAAATGCTTCCTGCTGCGTTGCCTCTTGATTTAAAGCAGTTAATGGTGGCAAATAATGCACAGAAAGCCTTGTCTCCCTTTTAGCTCATGGTTTCAACTAGTTGCTGGATACTATAAGAGAGATCTTCAAAGTTCAAATTAATGGCCTCTTCCTGAGTTTTCATGCCTCCAGGCTTTATTCCACAACATCTCACTCTGTCACAACAATTTTAAATAGTTTAGATTTACTCAAACTTTCTGCATGCCAGAAACATGGATCTTTACTAATAGTCTTCAAAGTGAAAAATTGTTCTATGCAGTGTACCACCTAACTAAATCCAACAGTAAGAGGAAATATAAGACAAAAAATGAAGAAATGCATTTTCAATGGGCCACTGTATACCCCAATCAAGAGGCCTGGAGGCATTTGCTTGCTGAAAACAAATAGGTGCTACACTTTAAAAGACATATAATGTGCAAATAGATTGATGCAAACAATGTAGAGTGGATGTCAATTCTTAGGAAAAAGTGAAGTTTGATGTAGAAACCTCTTAAACCGAACCCTAAACTAACAAAAAAAATGCAGAAACATATTGACAATGGGTATTGTACAGTCAATATTTACAAAGATGGCTGAAGGCACCTTCTTGCTGAAAATAAACCATTACTACAAGTGAAAAGATGTATAATGGGCAAATAGAGTGGTGCATAAACTGTAGAGTTTGTTGCTGATTCTTAGGAAAGTGAAGGTTGGCATGGAAATCTCCTAAGCCTATGTGTCTAGGTTTGTAATGTCCCATTTTGGGATTTCCCTAAATCTTGCATTAGATTACTATTCTCAATTGATAAGGGAGGGTTAGAGAGAGGGTTCCTTTATCTTCTTAAAGGGAAAACAGTTTGCCGGCCCCTTTATTGTTTTCTGTTCTGCTAAAATATTCTCCCTTTTGATTCTTTTTTCATTTAGATTAGAGTGTAGATCAAACTTCTGTATATATCTGCATATTAATCTATCTGTATGTGTTTTCTATCTGCATATTAATCTATTTGTATGTGTTTTCTATCTGCATAAGGAATTCACTGGTAATCATACCCAGATGCTGTTATAAGCAATCAGTCAATTTCGGTGTGGCTTTCTGAAGGTATCTTTAAGTTTGATCCGCTTGTGATGTTGATGTAATTCTGAGTGCAGTCTATTTCTTTCCAACCGATTCATGTATTATGGATTAAGTATGAATGTCATACATATTGCAGTCTATATTAATATTACTACTGAATTCTGCATAAGAACATTATCAGGCTTCATATATTAAGCATACATATTAAGCACATCCCCAACCAAGAACAAAGATGTTACTGCCTGTAACTTAAGAACAGTTCTGATTTGATCTGATCGATGGTGATCTCCTTGGATGCTTGGATTCCTTTCCTTTATATCTCTCAATGTGAGGGAGGGGTCACACCTCTTCACCATGTATGCCCTTTGGCAAGAGGCACACCCTTTCACCATCAGCACCCCTTGAAAGAGTGCAACTCTTAACTATTTCTGCCTCTTTGAAAGGGACACAACCTTTCACAATCAGATCTGCACTTTTATTTAAATTAGATCTGCACCTCTGATTCCCAAATTATCCCCCTCAAATGAGGTTCTCTTCTCCCTTTTATATCTCATGTTTGAGGGAGTCACAACTTTTCATTTCATGTCTTTGACCATTCATTAACTTAATTAAAATTTAATTATATACTTTTATATTTTAATTTTAATTTTACTATTATCATTTACCATTAAATTGTATTTCAAAGTGGGGACATTACAGCCCGTCCCACTCAAAATTGCTTGTCCTCAAGCAACGATCAGTTTAATTAAATTTTCCCAATGCAAGGATTCCTAACTAACCCCTGAAGATTTGTAATCTTAAGAAAAGTTCTCTCATCAATTGTAATTGTAAGAACTGTGTTTGGTTGTTTAATTGAGACAAACAAAGATCCTCATTCATTGGGAAGAGGATTAGAAGCATGACACATATGTAAGACCTTAATTGCAATATTTTTTTCCTAAATAAACTCATCTTTCTAGGTCAACAAAAAATAGAATTTACAATGATAGGAATCAGTAATCATAAATATTCATGTAGTAGATATGCCCAACGGAGTATACACATAAAACACGGAGCATACACATGAAAACACAAAGTAGACACATGGATATATTTTGATACAAGCATACCCATGTAGATATAGTTTACTTAGTCCACAAGAAGTTGGAACGTCCAACCAGGACCAGATCCATCCCTTGGGCCAATCAATCTATCATTTTACCCACGAGAGGCAGGAGCGTGCAACCAGGACCAGATCCATCTCTCGAAGTAACCAATCCACAAGAGGCAGGAGCGTCCAACCAGGACTAGAACCATCTCTTGGGCCAATTCAGTTTATCCACAAGAGGCAGGAGCGTCCAACCAGGACTAGAACCATCTCTTGGGCCAATTCAGTTTATCCACAAGAGGCAGGAGTGTCCAACCAGGACCAGAACCATCTCTTGGGCCAATTCACTTTATCCACAAGAGGCAAGAGCGTCCAACCAGGACTAGAACTATCTCTTGGGCTAATTCACTTTATCCACAAGAGGCAGGAGCGTCCAATCAGGACTGGAACCATCTCTTGGGCCAATTATTATTCCATAATTCACAATAAATCTCTTCCACAAATTTGTTATAAAGTCTTCCATAATCTGATCATAAGATTGTCATAAAGTATCCACAATCTTTTCTCAAAAGTCTGTTACCAACTCTTCATATACTTCACCTTAGATCTCCATAATATTGTCTCTTAATTTAGTGTATATATTATATACTTGATTGTCTTCTTCGCACAATACATGAATGTTTAACAATCTCTCATATTGTCTTGCCATTGTCATTTAGTTGTTGCCATATTTTGGATGGAGTTAATATATCCCTTCTCATTGATTAGAATGCATAATCGATTTATCCTTACCCTACAGGCTGGCAAGATCATGCTCTGATACCACTTGTAATGTCCCCTTTTGGGATTTCCGTAAATCTTGTCTTAGATTACTATTCTCAAGTGATATGGGAGGGTTAGAGAGAGGGTTCCTTTATCTTCTTAAAGGGAAAACAGTTTGCCGGTCCCTTTATTGTTTTCTGTTCTGCTAAAATATTCTCCCTTTTGATTCTTTTTTCATTTAGATCAGAGTGTAGATCAAACTTCTGTATATATCTGCATATTAATCTATCTGTATGTGTTTTCTATCTGCATATTAATCTATTTGTATGTGTTTTCTATCTGCATAAAGAATTCACTGGTAATCATACCCAGATGCTGTTATAAGCAATCAGTCAATTTTGGTGTGGCTTTCTGAAGGTATCTTTAAGTTTGATCCGCCTGTGATGTTGATGTAATTCTGAGTGCAGTCTATTTCTTTCCAACTTATTCATGTATTATGGATTAAGTATGAATGTCATACATATTGCAGTCTATATTAATATTACTACTGAATTCTGCATAAGAACATTATCAGGCTTCATATATTAAGCATACACATTAAGCACATCCCCAACCAAGAACAAAGATGTTACTGCCCGTAACTTAATAACAGTTCTGATTTGATCTGATCGATGGTGATCTCCTTGGATGCTTGGATTCCTTTCCTTTATATCTCTCAATGTGAGGGAGGGGTCACACCTCTTCACCATGTATGCCCTTTGGCAAGAGGCACACCCTTTCACCGTCAGCACCCTTTGAAAGAGTGCAACTCTTAATTATGTCTGCCTTTTTGAAAGGGACACAACCTTTCACAATCAGATCTGCACTTTTATTTAAATTAGATCTGCACCTCTGATTCCCAAATTATCCCCCTCAAATGAGGTTCTCTTCTCCCTTTTATATCTCATGTTTGAGGGAGTCGCAACTTTTCATTTCATGTCTTTGACCATTCATTAACTTAATTAAAATTTAATTATATACTTTTATATTTTTATTTTTATTTTACTATTATCATTTACCATTAAATTGTATTTCAAAGTGGGGACATTACAAGGTTCAATGCATGTATGATGTAACCAGCGACATGACATTCCTTGGATGTAATATTAGTTTTAAAACAAAACAGATCATCACCTTACATAATATTGTAATATTGAATAAAACGTGTGTTGTGTCTGGTTACACAATATGCCCTTTCCTTTTGGATGTTTGTCTCCAAATATTGATGCCCAAACATGTCTAATGATGATTCTTTTTCTTCCACTTTTTTGTTGCCTTTTTCACAACTAAGAAAAGTACAAAGTTCCAAAGTTGACGATGATGTGCGATGTTACCCCACATCTCAACATTGTTTATATTATATCATAGTCAATGAAGAGTACAGTTTACACACTATGATCCGTATCAGCCAAAAGAACACATTGCATACATAACCCATAGCCAATGAGACAAATGATAGACCACCAAGACTTATATACAAACAAAAAATTACCAAAGAAAGTACCGGTTGTAGAAATATCATATCACAGTTTACATATTGTTCATGGTTACAATGACCAGCCAAAAACGCATTTAAACTTCATTAAAATCAGGAATCATGAAGGGCCCTCAACTACTGTAACACCATTGGAGAACTGAATATTAAACTGCTGCTTATTAGGACATAAATGTTCCCTGACATATCAGCATAAATGTTCACAATCTATATTAAATTGTTGTTTATTAGGCTGTGGAGGAGCTTGTGATCTAGCATAAATGTTCCCTGACATATCAGCTATGAGAATAATGCTGACCAAACCAATAGCAAGAAAATGTTCACAATCCATAAGGTCATCTTCAGTTTCACAATCTTCCAACCATTCACCTTTCCAAGCAATATATGGCCACCATTCATCCTGAATTATATTAGACTTTTGTAACAGAAACTTGACATGGCCGATCAATCAGTAAAATTTTCTTTATCAATGTCATGATAGCCTAAACAACAAAGGAAAATGGAAGCTCCCATCAAGAGTCAGTAAGGGTCCTCCTTTTTCCCTAGAACACCTTTTCATTCCTAGCCTTTGACAAATACGATAGGATTTCATTAGACTAATTAAGCCACACCTTATTTAGGTCCTGTCAAAACATTTCACAAAACCAAACAAAATTTCAAATAAAGAAATAATCAAATTTACTATGCCACACCAACTTATCGCTTAGAGAACAGACCAACAACATTTAGCAATTTTACAATAAAAATGCACATGTTCAATAGTTTTGATGATATTGTGCTGATACCAGCATTAATTACAACAATACCAACAAGAGTTTTTTTTAATAACAATCAGCCACCTACAAGAACTAATAAGGTTTCATTGGTTCAATCTGATTAGACCATAAATGACCAAAAATGACCAAAAATGGACTGCCAATCTTTAACAGACGGAGATTTCCCACAAAGAGGTTCCCACAGAAGGTTAAGCATATCGAAAATCTTTTGAATCGCAGTCAACATGCTGTAAAAATTTTAAACTTTGACCATCATGAAAGGTGTACCGCTCTTCCATGTGATATTGTTGAGGACTTCTGTATTAAACTTCAATGAATAGGAAAATTCATACCTTACAAGGCATTTTGAATAATTGAGTATGTCTTTTTCTAAGTAGTAGGAATTTGCATCCTGTCCTAAAGCTCAGCCCATGAAACCAGGAAACCATTACTAAATATACCTCCAAACTCCCTGAAACCTTTAGCTTCCCAGCCCTTGGAACAGCTTCTAGTAAGGGCAAGAAGCTTATTATTATAATCCAGTTTCCACCAGACGGATTTATAATCGGCATATGTGCTTCTATCCCTAGGAAAAGTCTCATGGTCTATAAATAAATGCTTGACAAACTCTAAGCTCTCCAAATGCTACAGGAAACAGAAGAACCACCAGGGTTGACAAAATTTTACCAGATATAATGTCACAGGGATGAAGGCCCTTCCATAACTTATTTTTCTTTGGGGAGGCAGGACAAATAGTGTCCCTAATAGGATTTTCCATGGCTTAGAGCATCCAATCCCAAATAATGTATTTAATATCCAGAGCAATACCCTAAATTTTCATATCTTTTAGACCCAAACCCTCTAGTTTCTTAGATAGGACGGCATGCCTTTTTTTGTTACCCTTGCCATTTGACCATAGAAAAGACTTGACCATTATTTGAAGCATCTCAATCTAGGAGCTATGAAAAAGCCAAGCAGAAGCATAATAAATGCTGAAAGAGGAAAGAACCTTTTGACAAACCTGGGTGTACTAGCCAAGGATTACAAATGTCCCTGTCATTGGGTGTTCTTATTAACAATTTTATGATAAAATGCAATCCCACATATGCATAAGAGAGGGCTCCACAACCAAAGGGATACTGAGATAACGCACAATTCTGCTAGCTCCCCTCAGTCCCACCAACTTTTTAAACCAATCAGGTTGAACATAATACCAACTTAGCACTATTGATTTACTATAAGAAATCTTAGAGTTAGAGGTGAAAAAGTTTATATTAAGAAACAAGGTAGGATTATCAACAAGTTGTTTGTCCAACATCTCATTATTATCAGGTAGAACAAGACCTCTAACAAGAGAATGAACATCAAAATATAGGAGAATATAGTGCAAAGCTTCAAATTCAAAAGTAGATGCTAGCAGGTAGCTTTATTTGATAGAATTATGCAAAAGAATGGCTCACTTAATTCCCCATCGATCTCCACCTGTATGGAAACATCTTTGAAAATAATTTCTATCTTTTAGAGTTTTTCATGATAAAAGGCCATTCAATCTTATTATGTGCTTTTTCAAAATCTAAAAGAACCATAATAAGATTTTTAAGAATATATCTTCCTTTAATAAAACTAGTCTGCATGGGAAAAATAATCTTCAGCAAAATAGTCCTTAGCCTAATGGCCAATGCTTTAATCATGATTTGTATGAAATTTTACGTGGGATAATTGGCCTCCAATTCTTAATCAATGTTCTGTCACCATCTTTACGAATTAACTTAGTTACACCTCTATTGATTTCACTCGCCGAGGTTTCTCCACTTAGAGTCTCCTCATAAATTCCAAGTAAATCTGGAACAGTCCATTCGAAGTTAATTTTATAAAATTCAATTGGTAATCCATCCCACCCAGGAGATTTTCCATTTTTGAAGGATTTTATTGCAGAATAAATATCGTCCAATTTATTTTTTTTCTCCAATTCAATTGCTTCTCTTTTGTTTCACTTTTGTTTGATATAACTTTCTTGCAAAGGTCTCTAGCCTTTAAATTTGTAATATCACATTTAGAAGAAAATAGATCCTATAAAAGAAATTAAAGGCAGCTTTAATATCTTCTTGCTTATCATTAACAATGCCATTGATTTCAACAAGACCGATCCTCCTTAACAAATGTTGCCCTTAATATATTGAAAAAAGATTTAAATCCTTTATCATCCCCTTCAATCCAGTTAGCCCTGGTTCTAAGCTTAAAATGTTGAGCAATAAAGTTTTGATGACGCCCCCATTCATGCTTTACCTCTTTCATGCTTTTTTGAATATCGGTATCATACAGATTCTTCTACGAAGCCTCCTCATGCTCAGCCAAATTTTCTTATAGTCAAAACTGTTAATTTTAGTGATCAGATTTAGAATAACTTAGAAATAACACAAAGCAATCACACAAAAGAGACAAGACACCAAGAATACCCTGGGAAAACCTCCCTTTTGGAGGAAAAACCCAGCATCAAGTCCAGATCAAAATCCTTTAATCATGAGCAAATTGCAAGTACAATGAAGATCAAATCACTTATCTGATTAAGTCATCAACCTAAGGCAGAGCTTTGCCCAATCTAAATCACTGATGTGCAGACCCTAATTTGCTGATCCGACAAGTAATGTTTTGGCACCACAGAAGAGGATGATCGCTGCTCTAAATTAGTGAGTTAGACAACTCAATGTCGCCCAGCATAGTCGCCCATAATTGGCACAAGTCTGCTCCACAATGGTGATCAGATTCGGGTCTGGGATGGAGCTCAGAATGATCAATAGTTCGCCCAGATATAAGGTAGATTCACAGCTCAGATTCCATACTAATTCGCCCAGCCACAAGAACAGAAATTCGGCAGAGTATATGAGGTTTGGATGCCCTAGGACAGATTTGCACTCCTAGATCAGATTCGCTTCAACAAGAATCCAATTCGCTGAAGTTCTCTCACACTTGATGAATATCCTTTTGCTGATGATGATGATTGCAGCTGGAAGCAGATCACATAAGGTAGAGAGATATATATTCGCTTGTGATTGATGATTTCTGATCCTCAAATCATCTTACTTATATATGACTTCATATCAACAATAAACCTTGGTCGACCTTGCATATTCTAGCGCCAAGATATAATTTTGAATTTATAAGTTACATATGGGTCAGGACCCATATACAATTTACAAGTTAAATCAATTGCCCAATAGGGCCTGCCCTTTTTATTACAAGTTACAAGTATTGTAATCACTTAAGTTATTACAATATATATATTTGCCATCAAATAATTCAAACTAGCTATTTAATATCAACAAAGCCAACTTTCCTCCCATCAAGAGTTTTCTTCTTCCCAATTGTGCTCAAGAATTTTTACCAACTATTAGTAAGATTCTTCCAGACGGAAATAGCAACAGTACAAGAAAGTATACTTATGTTAATATTCTGTAATGTTTAAACACCATTGGAACAGTCTAACATCTCAACATTTAAGAAAGAATTGTCATATTGCCCTCAATAGCTAGTTTAACTTCATGCTAAAGTAATTTGTAATCAAGCCATAAGATGTTGAGGTGGCAGGTGTAAACTAAATACCAAATGGCACTGTTGTAGGGCAGCTTCTATGTGTGAACATCATTCGATCTTGAATCACATGGGTTGTGACCAAAGGCTCTCTGAAAAAGTGTATCATGTGTTTTATGAGCATGATGCAATTGTCAATATGATTTCTCACTGGCTGTTGATCCAAGAAGACGATAGCTAATAGCCCCTTTGACTTATATCACCATTTCCTTATAGACTGCAAACGACTCAAGTAATATATCGTGGGTGAATGACTGGAAATAACCTGGACTATTCAAAATAAAAGAAAGAGAGATTAGGATGGGAAACAGTTAAAACCCAACAATGGGAAACAGTTAATGAAATTATAAGAGGCTTGGAGAGGGAAAAAAACAATCTGCTGGTTGACATAAACACCCATGCAACATCGCAGCAAGAACTACCAACCTGGTGGCAGTCACAACAGTACCTTCATTGCATGTTACTTTTGCAGCATAGTTTTGGAGTCAGTTTAAGTGATCAGTTCTTTTTCTTTGTCAGCCTTGGTATCTGTCCAGTTATTTATTTTATTTGCTTGTGTAATATCCCCAAATAGGGATAATAGAAAAACAACAATACTTCTAAAACTAGGGCATAGAAAAATCTGAAACTTTATTTGCATATGAATTCTACAATAAACTCATAATTATGATCAGATTACTGATCTGATTTTTCTACTAGAAGAAACAAGTTTCTGAGTGTTACCAACCTTAGGAAAAGTACAGAAAATCTCTTTATTTTTGCCCAGAATTTTCAGAAATGCATTTTTCTGAGATAAAGATGAAATAAGTATGCAGATTTAAATACCAAAATACCTCAGACTTGTTCAAGCCCTAGCCTCTCTCAAATATGGCGTCAAACTCCCAAGACAAATAGTGCGATGTCTGATTTATTTGTGCTTTCTGTTGCCTTCTGCAAGAATGCTCAGAAATATGAAGATGCCATGTGATAGTTAATTCAATCTGTACATTAAATTCTGACTTTCACCTCTAAAAAATCTTCCAAACCAATAATTAATTGACCCAACACTAAACTTTATTCTTTAACAATAATATAATTAATTTTCCAATCAAAATAACTTTATTTTGAAAATTGTAGAAAGTACCTCTACTTCTAAATCAAATCGTTAACCCCTGCAAATTTGTCTGCAATGGAGACTTCACAAATTTGGCCCAATTGTGAATTCTGTTGCCAATCCACCTTTAGAAAGAGTCAGGATTTTGTCCAAACCATGTTGATCTACTGAAGGTTTCCATCCTCAGCTTCTCATAAATCATCATATAAATTCATCACATCAAATCCATAAAACATGCTTACTACAGCCCAACAAGCCTTTTTATAAAGAACTCCAACCTAAATCTAGAAGTTTAGGCCTTATTTAATTTTTGTCACAATTGGAGAACTTTATTTAACAAAGTGACTATTTTATTATTTTCACTTTATTTTTTAAATTAATCAATTAAAGTCATCCCTCTTGAAATAAGATTAATTTTTGGACAACTTAATCAATTAATTCAATTAAGTCACTTTATAAATATCTGGTAATATCACAGCTTAATTGGATCTATTGGTATTACTAGAATGAGGCTTAAGAGAAAACAAATTCAGTTGGAGCATTACTGGCTGTGCTGGATCAGGCATGGTCAGACAACAAGCAGCAGAAGGCTTGGATAAGCTGATTCATGGGCCTCTGCACCAGGGGTCTCTGGGAAGGTCAGGTGACTTCTGTCTTTAGGCAGTATCGCCATCTTCATTTGGTCAGTAGCTGACTCCCTGCTCTGCCTATCCCTGCTTGTTGGCGAACCCCTCTAACTCTAAGATTGGGTCCTCGTGATCAAGATGCAACAAATAGCGACAGAACAAGGAAGTACTGTTGTCTATGGTTAGATGCAATGTATGTCCATACGATACACAATATTAATAACAAACTGAAGGTTCAATATGTACAAATGCACACATAAGCAAACCATAATAAGCACAAATACAGGTGAGCAGTTGCACACCTGAATTGAGCAGATATTCCAAGAACTTTGAATCCTTAAAATCATTTTCATATGGAAACCTGTATTTTTTATTTAGAACATTTCGTTGTTCCGAAAAATTCATCAGCTCAAGAGGCCTGGAAAATTCTGAACATTTCGGATCTACTGGAAATAATTCCTTGAGTTTTTGACCATTTTATATAAGTTTTGGAAAGTTCTGGTACTGAAACCAAACTGTTAGGAATTTTTTTGGAAGTCTTCAATAATATTGCAAGGAGCTTCAAAATATTTCTATACCATATAAGAGTATCTAGAAGTTTCCATTTTTTTAGTACATATTTCTGTTAATCCCTTGTTTCCCACCATCTCCTTAAGAAGTGTAAACGATGTCCCTTCTGTTTCTTGAGCTCCTTACTTTGGAATGTTTGTGTTTCCATTTACCCATTTTCAGTTCCTGATACAACCTACGAAATGAGGTTTAATATCTAATTTGTATGAGTAGGAGATAAATATATTGATTTGTCAGATATAGACAGAGTACAACTTCAAATAGTAGCTGCAGTTTGCTTGAAAATTCAAAGCCAGAACTGATCTAAAACCTGTGATCACAAAATGTTTTATAGATGGACATTTTTTTGTAACATTTTGCATATATAATTAGTCCATGTAAAATTGCATAGCAACAGCCACACTATTGCAGAAAGAAAGTTTCAATATTTAGAGGGATTCAAGATCTATTTGCTTACTTCTCTCAAACTGCAATTTGTTAAAATTAAATACACATGCTAATAAATTATAATGATGGCATTATTAGGTAAAGGGTCCAACCCACCTTTGTGGTCAATGTTTTCAGCTCCCAGTAACTGGTAAGTACATGTCCCAATCCATGGTACATATTGTTGATGTTCAAATCTGCACTATTGTGCAAACCTGTGCCAGCACGGGAAACCTGCAAGTGTGGGAAATGACTTGCAGAGGATCCTCTGGGATTTTCAAAGCTAGCTTTTCATAAGATCTTCAATAAGCTCCTTTCTAACCACTTGTAAGGAAAAAGGGAGAAACAAGAACTAAAATGAAAACATATTTTAATCAAGCAATACACCAAACCAAACTCTTCTATCTGCATAGGTTTCAATAGGTGATGAAACTATCAGACAACCATAGTGATGAAGTGCAAAGTTTGCATGGTCATTGATTTGCAGAAGGTCAAGCAGTGTCTGACACATTAATGAAGGCTGCAGATGCAAATAAAAGGCAGATTTGAACATCAACGCATCTCAAAGAAAATACATCTTTCAGGTATGGGAAACAGAAATGGGACATTGCCAGGCATCACGAGGCTTGGCCAAAATTTCTTGCCTATGTTGCCGTTTTGTACCTTGTAAGCCCTGGATTGAGGTCCAGTTTGAACCTAGTTTGGATTCCAGGTTGATCCAAGCGGGTTTCCTGCAGCAAGATTTTTTTGGACTGTGGATTTTTTCCAAAAGAACTTGGTTGTAACAGTCAAGAACCTAAAAAAATCCATTCAAAACCTGCACAAAAACATCCTTTTTAATTGTTATTTTTGTTTTTAAATTATTTTTTGACAACTGCATTTGGAAAAAACAAATTTGGATTTGTGCAAGTGGTCTGTGTGAGTGGCTGCACTTTCATTGCCGTATTTTACAAGATTTTTTGCTCAACAAATATTACTTCAAACAGTTCCAGTGAACTTTTGCTTTGACAATTCTAAAAACCATTATCACATATAAGTTTATTAATAATTAATGTTAATTCGTTTTTAAAATTAATGTTTATTACCTTTATTAATATTGTATAAGGCTCAGTTTTTCTATATTGAAAATATTAGGAAATATGTAGACCAACTCTAATATTGTTAGCGTTACACACACACATATACATATACATATGAATTGAATCCATGAACCTGAATTGGGATCTATGCCTGAATTGGCTACATAGTTTCCTGCTGTCTTCAGTTGAGTATCCTGACACTTCTGCCACAATGCCCTAGAATGATTTAAAAATGAACAGAAAATATTTGCTCTGGCCAAATGAATGTGTTCTTTTAATTACTGAAATCAATGGCAATGGGAGTTAGGATACAACCACTGCAGTAAATGAGGGTATGGCTGCCCTTAACCTCCAAAGCCATAGGTACATGTGAATTGGCACCCTTAAATTTGAGCAGTGTTTTTGTGCAGGAGAAATCCTTATGAGGGTGTCCAATTTGGCCATTAATGATGTTGTGGGTTGTGTAGGGAGGTAGGTGGGACAAAACATAGCCAAAGCTGGGAGTATCAAAGTTTGGAGGTCTGGGATACCTCAAGATTTATACCACATGATGGAGATCAGAGTTTGGGAGTAGAACATACTAGGTATCCAAGTACGAAAATATCTGAACTTTTGATCCCGATGATGTGACAGTGTGTTAACTGTTGGGAATCAGAGTTTGGGGTGCCATGGGAAAGGCACTCGAGTTTGGGTAAGGCCAAAGCTTTGGTCTTGAAGGGTAACTCAGTGCAAGTAGCAGGGAGTTGAGGTTTGGGTTAAAAACATGCCAGTAGGGTTAGGTTTGGAACTTTAACAAAGGTAAGGGAAAGAGCAGGGTTTGGCAAAAAGAAATGATGGGTTGGAAAACTCCAAAACCCTGTTGGAGATGAAGGGAAAAGGTGGACGTAGAGGGAAATGCATGCCTGGATGGGAAAGCTTGATATCATGATAAGAATAAAGGGAAATGATGGAGTTGGGTGGAAAGGCATGCTGGATTGGGAAACTCCAACAAGGGTAAAAGAAGTTAAGGTCAAAGGGACGGGATGTCAGTAAGGAGATCTCTGAAAATCTGACAAGGAAAAACTGAAAAGTGATGAAAGCAGGGAACAGGTGATCAGTATGCAGGGATGGAAAAGTCCAATATCCCAATAGGGGCAAGGAAACAAGATGGAGCTGGAAGAAAAGGCATGCCAAGACCAAAAACTGTGAAACTTCAACAACCTGCACACTTCAAAACTTTTGAACAGGATGGGCACATGGGAGATGAAGAGGGAGAACACACATATGCAGTCTTTGACCAAGAGAGACTAGAAATGGGAAATAGACCTTTCGTCCTAACACAAATTAAATTGAAAAAGGGGCCATGATATTTCCACATAGAAAGTTGGCAATAGAGGTCTGTGCCCTCTAAGGCGAATGCCAACTTTTGTCTAGCAGAGTTTATATTCTTTGGCAATTTGAAAGGCTGAATCTCTTGTCCAAGTGCAGTGCACATACGAAAGGTTTTCCTGAGTTGGCATTCATACCTTATCAATTTCATCTCATCTATTTTCAGTAATATTACAACTACATGTGCCAATTTTCCTTTCAGCAGTTCATTTCAGTTTTTTAGAGGTTTCAGATATTAGTTTTAACTTGTATAAGAGTTTTTTTAATTTTTTATAATAGATTTCAGACATTACATCAGTTCAGATTTTAGTGCAATGCAATTCCAGGTAAACAGATGTCTCAGATTTTCTGTTGCGTAACTTGCATTTCATGTGTGTGTGTGTGTGTGTGGGAGATATTTAGTTTTAGATTCGTATTAGATAGAATAGTTACAGCATGCTTTTCAGTAAAAATAGCCAAAACATTTTTTAATTAAAAGCTCTTCTTTGAATGCATCTATTTTATCTAAGCATATTGCCATGTAGAAATACATGCCAACCAAATATCATTGTTTTCCCTACAACATGGTTTACCTGTCTTCTGTGCGTTAGTAGCCAGAAAACAGGCTCCTGGCCTCCATACTTGTCTGCCATTTTATTAGTGACGATTGACTATTTTTTCAATTTATTTGTTATGAATTATGATTGATGCAAAAAAGTGAATGGCAGAAAGCTTTACTGTAACTTGAATAACTATTGTACATTAATATTATGGAGATGGCTAACTGGCCTGCATAATTACCTGCCTGGTATTAGTGTGCATTGAACTATTTTCAAGTTTTATTGTGGTTTTTTCTGAAAAATGAAAGGATTGAAAGCTTTAAGTTTAAATGGTGCTGCATCATGTTATTTTTCTGTAAATTCTTTGTATGTGCAGGTAGAATTGCATCCCTTTTGGCGGCAAGATGATCTTGTCAAATTCTGTCAAGCAAAGGGTATTCATGTGTCAGCTCATACACCTTTGGGTGTACCTGCAAGCAATTTATTAAGCAATGAATGCGGATCAAGTGGAGAGGATGAATGTGAGACACCTCGAATTGCATTCAGAAGGTGCAGGTCTGTTCATGTACCAATGATTAAAACATCTGTAGTAGCAAACATTGCAGCACGCCTCAACAAAACTCCAGAACAGGTTGTTGACAGTTCTTTTCATCAGTATACATAGGAAAAGGTTTCTTTTTATTTCAAAATGAAATACTGTAACAGTAACTTACATGTAATCTTTGTTTTTGTGTGTGTGATGCAATAATCCCTGCAAATGGGCTTAGCCAAAGCAACACTTCGCTACAGTTTATGATGAACAAATTTGGTTTTCAAGTTGTCAAAGCAATTTAATAGATATTATATTTTACAGCTGTCGAGGGAATCTATCCCTCTATCGCTAAAGGATATAAGAGGAGGGAATCTAATGTTAAAGACTGAGTTAGCCTGTTAGTTGGCTTCATTCAGCAAAACAACCTGGTTTTGTATTTTGGGATTGCTTTCTTTTTTTTACTTAAAACAAATATACATTGCAGAATACAACATATGAAGCTTTGTTATCATGGAGGATGTGAAAAACCAACTATCTTATAAACATGGGCCAATTCATAGAATGACAAACAGATCTGAGTGCTACCAAAGAAATTATATATTTTTTCAGAGATTAGGCATAACTCCAAAACTTGTACTGATGTAACCATACCACCACCGGTAAATCTTAACTTATAAACCCTGCCTAGATAATCTGGAATCATCCCAACTGGATAATAACCTAAAGTTATAAGATTAAATGAAACACATTATTCATTATAAGATTCAGCAAAACACATTATTCATTGCTAGAGATTCTTTTTGTACCTTTATAGATCAAACAGAAGTTGTTCTTTTTACTCTGTTGTATGGCTTGATTTTCCACTTGTTATTTTTATAATGGCATCCCAGCATCCATAGCACAGTTTAATTGAATTGCTTGCAGCACATTCATGTGATACTTTTATGGTAAAGCCCACTTCTATTTTGGAGAGACAGAAACCTATCTTATTTTTCTTTCCATTTTGGCATCATTCTGACACGGTATGGTCATATTAAGCGAAGGTGTCTCTGATTTCACATTCTTATCTCCAATGTATCACAGTGGCTATCTGCAACAAGGATCCTTAATTATAGTAAAGAAGCCATTGAAAGTGCTAGTATTCCATGCTAGACGTCACAATTGAAGAACATTTGAAAGCCATCCAAGACTTGCACCTGGCTTCCTCTGTTGGTATAGTATGTTTTGAGAGCTGGGTGTGGTAATTTACCCGATGTGAATGTGCAGTATTGTCTACTGGGGTTTCATTGTAATATACACCCTAATTTTCTTTCAAAAATATAGCAACTGAATATGGGATACAATTATCTTCCTTTCCACCTTCTTATCACCCAAATCCCAAAATGGACAAGGTGAAAGCATATGGTGTTCAGGATTACAATTTAACTGAAATGCAGCAACTGAAAGAAAAGCACTAGGCAACAAGCCAGCCAATACCATTTATTCAGTGGAGTGCAGCAGTGCTGAAAGAAGTAAGCATCCACTTATTCAATGAGAATTACAAGGGCACTAACACTTATTAAATGGGAAAGCTTATACAATACTGAGAGGAAAACAACTTCTTCCACTTATCTAGTGGTGAGTGAAAAGGGCACATCCACTTATCCAGTTGGAAAGCTTAATACAAATTAACTACTTATTCATTGGGGTAGCTACATAAGCAAATAACAAGAGCAACTCGGTGGCAGTACTTACCATCTAGTTTTACAATCCAAAATGCATAGGAAAGGTAAATCTTCACCGGTATGACCATTCAAAAGATTACAAGTTTAGTCCATGTACAGCATAAACTCTGAGTAACTGCTGATGTAAAAGAACTGCTAGAACACTGCAAATGGAATCCCAAAATCATGAACAAACCCTCCCAACTTAAAACAACAGCAATATACCTTAATGATGATGAATACTGTTTCTGGTACAGGTCTGAAATGCATTGTAAACACGCTGCTACAAATCTAGACAGCAAGCAAAAAGGCTCAGAAAACTTTACCAACTCTCATCAATACACCCACAATGAACAAGGTCTGAAAACACCACTTCAAATCATGCTCAAACATCACCAAATCACGCTGAGAGGATGATATATTAGACTGATAATTGGAAAAAACATATGCAGGTCTGGAATCAGCTTTGTTTGCAGCTGCAGCATCTATAACAGCAGGTACAAACAATTCCAATCCTCACACCAAACTTAAAAGGTCATTCCCCAGAAGTTCATTCAGCACTTCCATAAAGTAGATGCCTTTAATCAACAAGAAGAAACCACAAAAACATCAGCACTTGAGCTAGGGGCCCTCATGCCATCCTCTAAACAGCTCCAATCAATCGTACATCCTAGCCAATGATTAAACCTGCAAAATTAAACTGTACTACAGCCTTCCCTTTTTATTAACATTATCATATAAAAACATCAGAGAAATAATTCTTAATACCAGCAATGAAGAATTCCAGATGGTACAGTCAGTATGAAGAGGTATGGACTGCACTAATGTGAATGGTACATCTTGCAAACCTCCCAAATTGCCTCAAACACACTTCAAAATTCCTTGATAGCAATCACTTCAATCTGTTACTCAAAACACAACGAAAAACCTCCATGTTCGCTAACCAAAAACTGAAGCTTCAATCTGTAACACAATGGTGGTCTCTGTATGAAACTACTCAGCTAGCTAGGGGTTTTTTCATCCTCAAAACCAACAACTCTAAGAGGTTTTTCTTCCTCAAGAAGAACTCAGGTTCATTCCAATAGCATAACAATATCATTCACAAATCTAATGTCTCAAATAAGCTCACATCCTCTTTATATAGCTTTTTGGAGGGAAAATATCCATTTATAGATAAAATAATTCACTTTTTTCTCCAAAGCGACCTTTTTTGGAAAGGAAATAATATTTGAATGTGCAAAAAGGCCCCTCATGTCCTAGGTTTCCAACTTTAAGATCACTTCTGCAACTTTTAAAGATATATTTAACAGTGGAATTTTAAGTGAATTTTTAGATTATTTTACCCGAGTTGTGGAAAGCACTAAAACAACATTTAAATCAAACTCTGATCACACAAACATGATATTGAAGACTTGGGATGATGGTTGGAGCCAACCGGATGATATACTAAAAATAGACTACTACTCCAAGAAGTTTGGAGAGCCTACCAAAAGTCAGAAATCACTTCTGAAATTGTCATGATAATCTAAACTACCAATGGAGCTCATTGCTAGGAATAAAACCCTGCAAGACCGATCATGTGCACTCCAAGAAATATGGAGTTCACCCTAAAGTTTAAACCACCGATTAGCCTATATGAAATATTTTGGAAAGTAGACTAATTGTTCAGAAATCAGTTAATACTTAAAATGGGGACATTGCATTCATTGTGAAAGCACTCATGATTTACCTCTTCTTATACCCCATTGGTTGGCATTCCATGACCTATGTAAAAGGAGATCAGAAAAAAAATGAAAGAAATAATCTATGCCCATATCCAAAAACTAATATATAGGTCTCTCAAGTACATTAAAGACATTCTCCTAGTCAGTTGGAGATTATAAGAGGTTTATACGGATCGTTTGTTTCTCCAACGAAGACAGTTGCCAGTTTTGAGCTCTTCCAAGCAAATATTTAGCATCCAAGAAGCACTTGTCATGGACAACCAAATTTGATACAAGGAGTGAATCTAAACAAGGTGCAAGCTAAGTGAACTTGATTCTGGAGAAAACTCCATGTTTAAGCTTGTTTAACCCGAAATGGTATTGGGATGGAATATGGATGACCTCCCAATGAGTCTCAGTTACCATTGAGGGTATTCTGCAGTTCATTTTGCTAGGTTTTATCCATTACTTTGGCTTTCATCTTTGTTCTATAGTCAGCTATATACAAGTTTGGTCTATTATCTCATTCATTGCAACAGTATCACAAGTAATTGTGAGCCAGTGCATTTGCGTGTCATTTCCCAAGTTTTGAAAACCTGTTTCTGGAATGTTGTTATATACACCAATTTTATCGGCTCATTTTTACATTCAGAGAGAAAACATAGAGCACAGGTAGATTGAAACCTTTAATTTTAGATAAGCATTAAAGGAATTTTTTTGAAAGTTTTCCTTTGATTAGTTCCATTTAAAAAGTTTAATTTAAGCTCTCATGAGGCTTTACAAAAATATCTTATACCCTAATGAGGTTTTGAGTAAAACATTTAGGGCTGCTTCTAAATTAGCATACGGCAGCATCATTACTAAAGCTGACCATATCCAGATTTTTTTGGGTCCAGCTAGATTTGTGTGATTTTTTCTGGACTTCCCAATTTCTATAGAAATTTTATGTTTTTTTTTAATCTGGATTTCTGAACCTTTGTCCTGAATTAATCTAATTTTTCAAACATTTTTAACTATGCGTGGAAGTCCTTGATGGTATGACCTACTATTTTAGGGGTAGTCCTTTGTCTTTTTTACATAAATCCTCTTAGGTGTAATCGGATTAGATATTTTCTTTGTTTTAACTTTTTTCTTTAAATTGGCATTATTGTATGTATTATGTTTATTTCTCTGTACAGCATACTAAATAAAAGGCTAATCTATTATCTTACTGTTTTCCTTTTGATTTTTACCATTCAATGATGACGTTCTCAGGTAATTTTAAGATGGGGACTACAGCGAGGAACAAGTGTGTTACCACGCAGTTTGAGACCTGAACGGATCAAGACAAATTTTGATATCTTCAATTGGTCATTATCTGAAGAAGACTGGAAGAAGATTAACTCACTAGAGCCTCAATTGCGGCTGATAGACAGTGGTTACTCAAATATATCTGAAGCTGGACCTTTACAAGCAGTTCAAGAGACCGATGATGACATCGAAGGCATCTAATGGGATTGCTGACAGTGTTCTCCAGGATTCTGTAGATTAAAAATTCATTTCAAATATATTGAGTGTGATCTTGCTATCATATTATTGCTATTTCAGAAAGCTATATATCATTTCTCAGGGATTGGATGATTTTTTAAAACTTGGCTATGTATGTAATTTTCTATAGAATAAAATACAGCCTCTTTGATATAGCAGTGAAATGTGGACCGCTTCTGTATGGCAATTTCGTAAAATGTGCAGATTTTGTTATGTTTTTGTTTGATATTTTCTTGTATATGAAAAAGAACTTGAACAAGCTTAACATTGTGTTAGAACAAGAAAGTATTATATTTGGTCATTCTCAATATCTGCATGGGTAGTCCTTAGTTTCAAGACCTGTTATTTAAAATAATGATTTACATGGATATGGTTTGATGTGGGGTGTTGGAATTTGACCATGAGACTTAGGTGATCATTTTGGATCCATAGTTTGGTTGTTAGTATTGGAATCTATTGGTGTTTTTCTTGAATTTCTTTTGACAATATATTGGATGGTTAAGGGAATTAAGGGGAAATAATGATTTATATCAAATCCAGATATGTGCCCTACCATTTGACTATGCTGATAATTAAGTCGCTGAATGTGTTGGCTTCATTTTTGTATCAGAATATTTTGTATCACACTAATTACATACTTGTGCAGTTGTGCATACTTTGTAGGAATGGATAAGGATTAGTTAGCATAGGGTTTTAATGTAAGAAAAACATGAATCTATTTGAAGATTTGAAGATCATATTCTTTCAATGGTATTCACATCACTTAATAATAGATTAAAGTGAAGTATGCAACTCTGGTTATTCTGAGCGGTGTAATCATGTAAGATTCTGAGTGGTGTAATCAATTAAATTTCTTCATGAATTTTGGGTCAGTGAAAGTGCAATGTACACTCTACATGTTCCTTTTAGTAAAAATTGATGTAAGAGATTATTATTTGGGGCAAGACTTTTATGACATGTAAATAAGTTGAGAATAAAAGGTTGAAATCCTGCGTCATTTAATTATTTTGTTTGCGTGCATTATGTATGTTCTTAATGGTATCTAAATTCAGTGCATGCCTCAGGTGAAAGGTGCCTTAGACTATTATGCCACTGTGTTGTGATTAAAACTCGTATCTGAGTCTAATTGCAAGTAGGTTCAAAATACTTGACATTTTGATTGTATCACTGAGGTCTCCATATCAACAATTTGATATAGTTTGAGGATGCCTTGGATAGTACTTGATACAATGACTAATTACTAGTTTTTAGGAAAGACATGGAGTTTGTGCAAGAGATAGTGGAGTTTGACCAAATTGCAAGAAAGATGCCAAACATTAAAATCTATGTTACATGTTTTCTTCTCTGAATTGCCTAGTCATTTATACTGGATCACAACGTGTTTCAAGCAGCATAGCTAGATGGTTGCATGGACACCTAAGAAGTGCAATTGATAGCTATTTATTAAAGTTTGTCATTACAACTTATACATTTGTTAAAAAAAGGTCTTACACAAGTTCCTAATTGCATGCCAAAATAATTTCAAAGAGAAAATGCATCGGATCAAAATAGTATTCATTGAAAAGAAGGCTAAGTATCTACATATAGAGTATGAGTTGTGGCATTGAAAGGATGACAAGTTCAATATATCTTAGAAAGCTAGAAGGGAAAACCAAAATTTGAGGAAAAATGTCAAGAGGCTTTGGTTGTCATGCAACAATTGAAGATTTGACAACCACACCATGATCAAAGGAATCGGATGAGGGACAAGGCTAAAAAGTATAGAAAGGTCACTTTTGTCATCACCATCCCACTTAGATCCACAAATTGAGGAGAGAGGATATTGTGATATAGAAGAGATGTAGAAAATAATTGCCTGGCAAAATAATTGAGACAACATTGCATGGTTAGAGCCTAAAATAGATGCATCATTGAACACACAAATAGGGGATCTATTTAGGTTTCTAAGTGGGACATTTTTTTGACCAATTCGAAAGAAAGATTGCTTCAAGATGGTAAAATGCAATATGATTAATTTTTTTTTTTTCATTATAAATTTTAATACTTTTGCACACGTATAACTTAATTGTTGGAATGATAAGCTTTGCTACTTTGAACATCATGTCCAAATTTCAAATCTCACCATTTCAACATTTTGATAAACTTAATAAAACTAATGTTTAAGAGGTCATATTGGTAAAACAATAAAGAACTGCCACCTAGTAACAAGATTGGGGTAATTAGGGGCCACAACTAAGGCATGGTGGCAATAAGTTCGTTCCTCTTGATCAGGTCCCTTTTCCTAGTCAACTTGATTTTGATAGTCAAGAAGAAACGGTCAGGCAGACCACAAATTGGGATAACGCTCAAACTTTTACCTTACTGGTCTTACGCCACATGCTGATCACATTCTTGAAATCTTATGCAATGCCCTATTTGATAAGCATATCCGTGGGGATGACTGTGTGCACATGATGTTTAAAGATCATCCTTGGGGTCTGGAAGAATTGTATTCTTGTGAGGGGACCGAGTCTCTAACTTGTGCAATGGTAACGTAGTTAAGATAAAAGGGAAGCCATTAATGGTAAAATGTAATTGTGGATGGTAGCAAGGGAAGAGGATGACAGCAAAGAACTGCATATAAGAAACATTAAAGTCCCCAAAGGAAAGTGCACGGTCCAACATCCCTATGATGAACAAGGAGAGTCTTGTTATTTATTATTGGCAACCTTAAAACATCACATAGTCTAACAATAAGGTGATTATATAGGAGAGGGTGCAATAGTTGGGTGGGATCTTATTGTTGAAAGTATTTGTGTTGGTAAGATTTAGTCTTGCAATATATTTATATTATTAGCAATAATAATATATAAAGTAGTAATTGAACTTTGGTGTGTGATGGGTATGCTGAAGAGGTGGAGAAGGTCAATTAAGAAAAAAAATAGTCTATATTTTTGCATAAATTTGTTAGTACGTGAGTTCAATCCATAGGCCATTTAGAAAATGTTGTGTAGCGTCATAAATTGTACTCACTTGCTAGGGTGGTACAATTTCACACCTAGTTTAGCACCCGCCTTGGCGCATTTTTCATTTTGCATTGCATTTTCCCTTTAGCACTTAATTAATTAAATTAATTAGGTCTAAGGTCCTATTTTATCATCTCCCATATCATAAAGTTGGGCCCTTTCATTAAAGTGTGCCCCTTTCAATTTATTCCTCCAATACATCATTTAATCAAAAACCCTAATTAGGTCCTACTTTGAACTTGGGGGCTTGATTTCGGGGGTCAAAACATCTTGAAATCACCTGTAACTTCGGGATTCTCTCTAAAATCATCATATCTGACGGCCCTGAAAATTTGGTGAAAAGTTGTCGGGACCATGGCGCCCGGAGTGCACATGGTCCCGGACATTTTTCCCGAAATTTTAGGAGCGCGATCCAATCATAAATAAAGCTTAACCCCAAGAAATTGGCGGGAGATTCAATCTCTAGGTCGGCCAAAAGTTGAAATTAAGACCTAGGGTTTCATATATAAGAACTCTCTTTCTTCATTTGAAAGGATCAGGGTTTTGGTTTCAAGGACCTTCTATGCAGCGAAAGAGCGGATCTTTGAAGACTTCAACAACATTCAACATCCATCCATCAAGAATTCATCAATTTCATTCATTCATTTAGGGCTTTGAAGACATTGAAGAGCAATAGGGGATTACCGACTGAAGATTGGCTTGTACCCCTCCCTTGGGGTTGGGTATGATTTCATGTTGTTTTCATGTCTTTGCATAAGTTTCATTACATCATTTGTATTCATGCTTTAGATCACTTTGCATCTTGATTTGGAGCATTTACATTATCATTTACAAGCAATTAGGGTTTACTTTCTAGGTTGCTCTAGTTTGCTTACTTGCATTTTAGGATCTTGCACACACACTACTTTTACAATACAACTTGGCTATTCGTGGAGGTGGAAATCACCAAAGCGGGGGTTTGACTAAGGCAAAACCCTATATAGCCGCCCACCATACCCTTTTCAGATATAAGTGCAGGTTTCGGGACTCGGACGACGCCGCAGGTTGCAGATCCGGGAGAAGCAGACTGAGACCGAACTTCACACCAAGTTTCGGAGCAGAAGATCAGGACAGGGGCATGGGGCGCCCTGGTCCTGCTAGGACAGGGGTGTGGGGCGCCCTGGTCCTGCCAGGACAGGGGCGCTGGGCGCCCTGGTCCTCCTGACAGACAGCATTTTCAGCATTTTTGACAGCTTTTCAGGTTGCAAAACAGCAGTTTCCGGAGCAGTTTCAGGGGCAGAATCAGGACAGTGGCGCCCGCGCCCCCGTCCCGAACATTTTCATTCATATTTTAACACCGGGTACGCATTTACATTCTTGTCTTGTCCTTGTGTTTACAGCTTTCCATTGTTTAAGTTCAATTCTGCAATCTTGTTATTAGTTCATACTTGCACTTTGGGGTTAGGGATTGAACTTGCATCATTTTATCTTTCAATTGCAACAAAGGAATAGAAATCCTAATAGGTAGCCCGTGGCTCTCTCTTCCACAAAAAGAAGTAGCCAATTGTGTGATACCTCTAGGCTCTTTCGTATTCCACAAGTGTGTGGTTGAAAGTGAGATTAGGGCATGTTTGCTTAGTGTCACTTTTTCTCCTACACATGTTGTTCATGCAAAAAGGGTCTCAATGGAAAATTGATAGCTTCAAATCAACTATGCATCCACTTACAAGGATCCAATCATAACCAAAACAAAACCTTTAAATTAGGAAGAAAATCAAGTTCCATTACCAATAGGCTTGTGTTATATTTGCAATAGGATGAGAGGGTGAGAGATGTAGAGATGTGGATAGAAAGGAGGAGATGGAAGTGGGAGAGCGAGAGGGAGGAGTAAAGATATAGAGATAGAGAAGAAGATAGAGATATAGATGAAGATGAAGATAATTGGAAACAACATATATAGGTATGGTTTCAACTTTGTTTGTAGCTGCAACATCTATAACAGTAGGTACAAACAATTCGAATCCTCACACCAAACATAAAATTTCACTTCCCAAAAGTTCATTCAACACTCCCATAAACTAGGTGTCTTTAATCAACAAGAAGAAACCACAAAAATATCAGCACTTGAGCTGGGAGCCATCATACAATCCTCCAAACAGCTCCAATCAATGGTACATCCTAGCCAATGATTGAACTTGCAAAATTAAACTGTACGACTTTCCTTTTTCATTAAAATTATCATATAAAAAACGTTAAAGAAATGAGTCTTAATACCAACAATGAAGAATTTCAAATAGTATGGTGAATATGAAGAGGTATGGCCTTCACTGATGTACAACTTTCAAACCTCCCAAATTGTCTCAAACACACTTCAAAATTCCTTGATAGCAATCACTTCAAATATGCAACTCAAAACACAACAAAAACCACCATATTCGCAAGCCAAAAATTGAAGCTTCAATCTATAACACAATGGTGGCCTCTGTATGAAACCACTCAACTAGTTAGGGTATTTTTGTCCAAGAAACCAACAACTCCAAGAGGGTTTTCATCCTCAAGAAACTTTATAGAATAATTCAAGTTCATTCCAATAGTATAACAATATCATTCACAAATCTAACTTCTCAAATAAGTTCACATCATCTTTATATAGCTTTTTGGAGGGAAAATATCCATTTAAAAATATAATAATTCCCTTTTTCCTCCAAGTGACCTTTTTTGGTAAGAAAATAATTAGCTTTTTGGAGGGAAAATATCCATTTAAAAATATAATAATTCCCTTTTTCCTCCAAGTGACCTTTTTTGGTAAGAAAATAATATTTGAATGTGCAAAAAGGCCCCTCGTGTCCTAGGTTTTCAACTTTGAGATTGTTGTTGCATCTTTTAAAGAGATATTACACTTCTTATGTTGTTACTTTAATATTTAACATTACCAATTCAAGTGAATTTTTAAATTATTTTATCTGAGTTGTAGAAAGCACTAAAACAACATCAAAATCAAACTATAAGCACACCAACATGATATTGAAGATTTGGGATGATATTTGGAGTCAACCAGATGATATACTAAAAATAGACTACTAATCCGAGAAGTTTGGAGAGCCCACCAAAAGTCAGAATTCACTTCTGAAATTGTCATGATAATCTACACTACCAAATAAGCTCACTACTAAGATTAAAAACCTTGCAAGACTGATCATGTACACTCCAAAAAAAATTTGGAGTTCACCTTACCAATTAGCCTATGATTTTTTTTTGGAAAGTAGACTAATTGTTCACAAATCAATTATACTTAAAATGGGGACATTGCATTCATTGTGAAAGCACTCATAATTTACCACTTCTTATATCCCATTGGTTGGCATTCGATAACCGATGTAAAAGGACAGGAAAGAAAATGAGAGATTATCTATGCCCATAAATATCCAAAAACTAATATATAGGTCTCTCAAGAATTAGCATGATGAAGTACATTAAAGACATGGTCCTAGTCAATTAGAGGTTCTATGAAGTATATATGGATTCTTTGTTTCTTCAATGAAGACAATTGCCAGTTTTGAACTCTTTCAAGCAAAAATTTAGCATGCCAGAAGCATTTGTCATGAACAATTGAATTTGATGCAAGGAATGAACGTAAACAAGGTGCAAGCTAAGTGGACTTGATTTTGGAGAAGACTCCATATTTATGCTTGTTTAAGTTGAAATGGTATTAAGTGTTGACTTGGTGGTTGGCACCTCCTTCGGGGTTCGCGACATGGCTTAATCGCCTCCCATGGATCTGGGTAAGTCTTGCATTTGTAGCGGATGTTGAGAGCTTGAAATTTTAGCGCAATGACAAAAATACTTACAATTGATATCAGAGCCTTGGGTCATGGGTTCGAATCACGGGAGGTCTCCTTCATTCCGTCGATGCGGAGGTCTCCTTCATTGACTTGGTGGTCAACACCTCCTTCGGGGTTCGCGACATGTCTTAACCACCTCCCTGTAGAAAATTGAAACACAGAAACAAAGGAAAAACATAGTACAAATTTACACACACAATATTCTTTTATTTATTCATGCACAACTGATTACAACTTAGAAGTCTTTCTTAGACTTGATACTCTTCAAGGGTTGTATCAAACAACAATAAGCCTCTCTTTTTATAGAGGTCATAGCACCTTTCAATAAATTATAATCATGCAACTAAAAATAGAGCATGCACCTAAAAATAGGAGAGAACAAGACTCTCTCAACATGCATTTATTCATATCATCAACATGCATTGCATGCATCGTATTTTGTAATTGGCAAATTTAAAAATAAATCAATGCAAACTAAATCCTATATTAACTCACTAAAAAATATAGATAAACATTGTCTTCAATGAACTGCAACACTAACTGACTGAGTATTAGGTGCATGATGGTGAGGCTAGGTGCATGGCGATGAGGCTCATGCATCGCATGCCAACATACTCCCCATTGATGTTGAGACTCACAATCTGATCTCAAAGCTTTGACAAACTGGATCTTTGCAACTCGATGTGACCTTACAAGATAACTCAATGTGGAAAAGTCCAAACCCTTGCAACTCATTGTGCAACATCAATCATAGCAAGCAGTCATCTGCTACTTGAATCGAACATCCAAACTGTGTCCAATCACTTCTTTTGTTCACATGCTAACATTTAGGCTTATACAACCTTCTAAACATATTCGTTAAATTTTGCCAACAGTATGCATCGATCCAACCATAATCAATTTGCATACAACCTTTCTAAGATTGTTCATTCATCTCTCTATTTCAGCATGAATTTTTACAATGATTCTTCAACCCACAAATTGAACAAGGGTGAAGATCCCAACACTTTTGTGCTTTATGCCCTTCTCTGCAATAATATGAACACTAAATTCTTTCAGATGATTTGGAGGAGCTTGTAACACTAGCAACATCAAATTTCTCTTTCTTACCATATCCAAGACCTACATTCTTGGGCCTCATAATTGGCTGAATGGGCTCTTGAATTCCTTGCCCATGCTTTCCCAAACCTTTTCCTTTATAACCCATTTTTTGCATTATCTTTCAACCAACATTATTTTCAGAATAACCTTTGTTTTTAATATCACAACTTACACATGTGCATGCAAACACATCCTTACTTTCAACTTCATGCATATCAGCTAATTGATCAAGGGGACGAAACAAATCTTCTATGCCACACAATACATCGCAAATTCATCTTCTTTTTTCAACACTGCCAACTGTTTTTTGAAATCTTCACTCTCCTTCTTGACTTCATCAAACAACTTTAACTTTTCTTTTAATTCTCCATTTTCTTGTTAACTTTCTTCAATTATTTTTGAAGAATATCATTGTCACATGAACTTTCGTAAATATCTCTTCTCAACTAATTTATAGTTTCTATCAATTCCAAATTCAACTTTTTGACTTTTACCAATTCATCTTTTAAAAGATCTTTTTAACAAATTAAATTTGCAGTTTCTTTCTTAACTCTTTTCCCTATTTTTCCCATTGAAATAAATTAAATTACTAATTTTACCTGACATGCTTGCATTTCTTTCCAACTTCTTCAAGAGTTCAAAACACTTCTTTTACATCTTAGGCAATGGCAATCAATTATTTCTCTTCTGCAACTTTGCAATTGACAACATTCAATGGCTTGTAGTAACATGCAAGGGCCTCTACACTCAAGCTGGCTAATTTTTGTGCGTTGTTTTACAAACAAAACAAATTGAAGTCTTATGCAACAATATTCCAAACCCACGATCTTTGCCTTCTACACCTTCTCCATGAACTGTATCACATTAAGTGATTTCTTCAAACTTGGGCAGCAACAACTTCTTGGCAGTGATTTTTTGTTTTTTGGAAATAGCAACAGCAGCAACTTCTCTCTGTTGTAATGGCTTCAATCTTCTACACATTTCTGCAAACATTCAATTATGCAGTCTTCTCTTCACCCAAGACCTCTTGCCTGCTCTGATATCATATGTAGAAAATTGAAACACAGAAACAGAGGAAAAACAGAGTACAGATTTACACACAAAATATTCTTTTATTTATTCATGCACAGCTGATTACAACTCAGAAGTCTTTCTTAGACTTGATAATCTTCACGGGCTGTATCAAACAGCAATAAGCCTCTCTTTTTATAGAGGTCAACATTCATTTATTCATATCATCGCAATGCATCATATTTTGTAATTGGCGGATCTAAAAATTAATCAATGCAGACTAAATCTTATATTAACTCACTAAAAAATATAACTAAACATTTTCTTCAATGAACTGCAGCATGCAGTAACTGGCTGAGTATTAGGTGCATGACGGTGAGGTTAGGTGCATGGTGGTGAGGCCCAGGCATCACATGCCAACACTCCCGTGGATCTGGATAAGTCTGGCATTTGGAACAGGCGTTGAGAGCTCAAGCTCCCAATGAGTCTCAGTTACCATTTAAGGTATTCTACAGTTCATTTTGCTAGTTTTTATCTCATTACTTTGGCATTCTTCTTTGTTCTATAGTCATGCTATATACAAGTTTGGTCTATTATCTTATTCACAGCAACAGTATCACAAGTTATTGTGAGCATTGCATTTGCATGTCGTTTCCAAAGTTTTTAAAAATTGATTCCGAAATGTTGTTATATACACCAATTTTATTGGCTCATTTTTACATTTAGAGAGAGAAAACATAGAGCGCGGGTAGATTGAAACCTTTTATAGGTAAGGGTTAAAGAACGTTTGTTTTGAAAGTTTTCCTTATGACTAGTTCCATTTAAAAAGTTAAATTTAAGATCTAATAAGGCTTTAAAAAAATATCTTAAAAATTGCTTACTGTGTTCTCCAGAATTCTGTAGATTAAAAATTAATTTCAAGTATATTGAGTGTGATTTTGCTATCATATTATTGCTATTTCAGAAAGCTATATATCATTTCTCAGGGATTGGATATTTGTTTTAAACTTGGCTATTATTTAATTTTCTATAGAATAAAATAGAGCCTCTTTGATATAGCAGTGAAATGTGGACCCGCTTCTGTATGGCAATTTCGTAAAATACTCTGCAGATTTTGTTATACTATGTTTTTGTTTGATATTTTCTTGTATATGAGAAAGAAGTTGAACAAGCTTAACACTCTGTTAGAACAAGTAAACATTATATTTTGGTCATTCTTGATATCTGCATGCGTAGTCCTTAGTTTCAAAGCTCTGTTATTTAATATAATGATTTACATAGGCATGGTTTTAATGTGGGGTGATCCAATTCGACCATGAGACTTAGATCATTTTGGATCCATGGTTTTGGTTATTAGTATTAGAATCTATTGGTGTTTTCCTTGTTGGACAATATATAGGATGGTTGAGACTAAAGTTGGCATACTTTGTAGGAATTGATAAAGATTAATTAACACAAGGTTTTGATGTAAGAAAAACATGCATCTATTTGAAGATCATATTCTTTCAATGGGTATTCACACCACTTAATGATAGATTGAAGTATAAACATGCAGCTATGGTGATTCTTAGTGGTGCGATCATGGAAGTTCTCCATAAATTTTGGACCAGTGTATAAGTGCAATGTACAATCGACATATTCTTTTTAGGAAAAAATGATGTAAGAGATTATATTGGGCAAGACTGTTTTATGATGTGTTAAATAAGTTTGAGAATAAAAGGTTCATCTTGTGTTATTTAATTATTTTGTTTGCATTCATTTGTATGATCTTTATAGTCTCTAAACTCAGTGCATGTTTCAGGTGATAATATTTCTTTAGAGTAGTATGTCATTATGTAGTGATTAAAAATGGTAGTTAAGTTTGTGAGTGCAAGTAGGTTCAAAATAGTTAACATTTTGATTCTATCACAAAGATCTTCATATCAACAATGTGATACAAGTTGAGAATGCTTTGAATAGTATATGATACAATGACTAATTACTATTAAAGTTTGACTAAATTATTAGAAAGATAAAAAACTTTACAATCCATGTTACAAGGTTTTTTTTGTAAGAATTATCTATTCATTTATTTGAATGGATCATGACTTGCTTCAAGCAGCATTGAAGTGAACATGGGTAGATGGTGGCATGGACATCTAAGCAGTGCAATTGTTAGATAAATATTAGAGTTTGTATATGCATTTGTAAAAAAAAAGGTCTTACACAAGTTCCTAACCACATGCCAAAATTCAAACAAAAAATGCATTGGATTAAAATAGTATTAATTGAAAAGAAGGCTAAGTATTTACACATGGAGTATGAGTCGTGACATTGGAAGGATGACAAGTTCAATATATCTTGGTAATCTAGAAGAAGGGAAAACCAAAATTTGAAGAAAAATGCAAGGAAGCTTGGGTTGTCATGCAACAATTAAAGATTTGACAACTACATCATGATCAAAAGAATGGTATAAGGGAGAAGGCTAAATAGCATAGAAAATTAGGTGGTTTGGATTGTAAGAGATGGTTAGATTTTGTGCAACCTTTTTAAAGAGCACTAGGAATCGGATAGTACTTGGTTGGAAATAAATGAGTTTTAGGTGAGTATTGTCAATACCATCCCACTTAGATCTACAAATTGAGGATAGAGAATATTGTAATATAGAAGAGATGTGTAAAATAATTGTGGCAAAATAATGGAGACACATTGCATGGTTAGAGCCTCAAATAGATGTATCATTCGATATACAAATAGAGGATCTATACAACCACTTTGATATAGGTTCCTAAGTGGAACAATTTTGTGATCAATTCAAAAGAAAGATTGCTTCAAGATGATAAATTGCAATATGATCTTTCTTAACAATTGACTCACTCAATGATCAATTTTTTTAATACTTTGATACATGTATAACTTAATTGGTGGAATGATAAGCTCTCCTTGAAAATAACACGTCCAGATATCAAATCTCACCATTTCAACACCAAAAAAACCTTAATAAAAGTAATGTTTAAGAGATTATAATGGTAACAATAAAGAACTGCTACCTAATAACAAGATTGGGATAACTAGAGGCCACTATTAGGACGTGGTGGCAATATCTAAGTCTAAGTTCCTCCTCTGGATCAGTTCCCATTTCCAAATCAACCTGATTTTGATATATTCACCAAGAAGCGGCCAGGCGGGCCACAGATTGGGATAACGCTGATCACAATCTTGAAATCTTATGCAATGCCTTATTTGAAATCTGTACGCAATGCCCTATCCATGGGGACGACTGTGGGCGCATGATGTTTAAAGATCATCCTTAGGTTCTAGAAGAATTGTTTTTTCTTTGATGGGACCAAGGCTCCCATTAATGGTAAAATGCAGTAGTGGATGGCAGAAAGGGAAGAAAGAGGATGCCAACAAAGACCTATGTATAGCAGACATTAAAGTCCACAAAGGAGAGTACAAGGTCCAACATCTCTACGATGAACCAGGAGAGTCGTGTTATCTATTATTAGCAGTCTTAAAACACTTATTGGGGTTTGCACCCCTGCTTGGTCTGTTTAAATTCGATAGCATGTTGGGTTTGTAAAGGGTCAACGTCCTAGTTAACGCTGCTTTATTTATCAAAAATATTTATTGGCAGCCTTAAAATACCACAGGGTTTAACAATAAGGTGATTATTTAGGGGAGAGCCAATAGTTGGGTGGAATCTTATTGCTATATGTATTTTTAGTCTTGTAATATATTTATATTATATATTATTATTAATATAAAAATTAATAAATTATCAAATGATTAAATATATCATATGTAAACTAACAAATGATCAATACTAGTTAGACTAGATTCTTATGTGAACACGCCGAGAATTTATAAATGTCATATAAAAAAATTATTACATTCATCATGCACCTAGAGAGTTTTATTGTTATTGACTACCTTCAAACACCACATTGTTTAACAATAAGATTATTATATGCAAGAACAGCCAATAGTTGGCTTGGGTCTTATTGTTGGACCTTTACTTGATCTCACAACAATTTATAAATGATATTAAAATTATAAATATATTCATTTGTTGAACATACCTAATTCATCTAAATCTAACTACTAGCTGTGTGTGTGAAAAGTGGAATAAGAATCTGTATCTGCAAGACACAACACTTCAATCAAGTCATTATTACATGCATGGTTAGTCAGATATAATCAATGAATAATAAACCATAACAAATCGACCCATTGCCTTCTAAAAGATGCGAGTATAAGATTGCTCTCACATTATTTAGCAATACCAGTGACTAGACAACATCAAGACGAAGGATTTAATCTATATGAGCATGATGAATGCTAGATGGATGCAATATTAATCTAACAAGATCTTTGCAATATTAAGCTAAATGATTTAATCAATATGAAATAATAAATATGCAATATATCAATGAGTCTAGAGCAAAAACAGTATAATAACAATATATTCTCCAACCTCCCTTTGAATGAGAGATGAGCCTGAATTTATAGAAAATTCAGAAAGAAACCAACGGTTGAGATCAAATGATGATGAGCGGTCAAGATTTTCCAAGAGGAAGCACAATCCAAGTGAATTGATGTGATTGGATGCTTTTCTCAGTTTTAAAGGAAATTGAACTAAAATTAAGATTAAATCAAGAAAAAACTGATTTAAAGGAAATTGAACTAAAATTAAGATTAAAATCAGGAAAAAACTGATTTATTCTCTATTTCATTCAATTTTGATATTCAATTGTTTTAATAGCTTTCTTTGAGATTATTTATCAATTTTTAATTTGTTTTTTTCAAGATTGTTCCCAATTGATTTCTTTTCTCAATTAATTCATTTTTTGGTCAATTAATTCCTTTTTTGATTTATTTCCTTTTTTTGAAAATTTGTGCTCAATTGATTTATTTAATTGAATTAATTCCTCTTTCTTGATTTGTTTCCTTTTTTGAAGATTTATGGCAATTTGATTTATTTAATTAAATATGCTAGGATATTTAATTAAAATAAATAAGATAATTGTTTAAAATGATTTACTTGGAATGATTTAATTAATTAAATAAATATTTAATTAATATTGAGTGATTGATTTGCCATGTGACATTTGATGATTAAAGAATTAATTGTGTGCTCAAGATTTATT
This sequence comes from Cryptomeria japonica, assembly GCF_030272615.1. Taxonomy (NCBI): domain Eukaryota; kingdom Viridiplantae; phylum Streptophyta; class Pinopsida; order Cupressales; family Cupressaceae; genus Cryptomeria; species Cryptomeria japonica. The sequence continues at coordinate 179,707,218 of NC_081411.1, read as the reverse complement.
TAATTGCCTTTGGTTAGGACCTTAGTGACGTTGTCAAGATTAGGGGCTCATGGTTTAGATGACCATTTTTAGGGTATTACATTTGCCCCTCTTTGAATTAATGTGCGAGCAGCACGTTGGTTCAAAGAAAATTTGATGTCTAGGAGATGTTAGTTCTGAACTTGATTGATCACAAACTACATAAAAAAGCGAGATGTTTAGTTTGATTCGAAGCGACAAAGCTGAATAAAGTCTAATTAACGTGATACCTTTATGGAACTTGATTGAACTTGGGAACAATAGAAAACAAAAGATACCGAACTTGAACTTGATTGATCAAGAAGCGGATCTTACTGATCTAGAACTTGATTGAACTTAGATACAGTGAGTGATGATAAAAATCGATCTTGAACTTGATTGATCAAGATACGACGAAGATAAACTGTTCAGCTTGATCAAGAAACGAATAAAACGTAACACCTGTTTAGATTTAGCATGATTGAAGATACTCTTTAAACCCTTGATTGAGTTTAAACGAAAAATCAGCTTGATGAAAAGCGATGGAACTGATTAACGTAAAGAGATTGATTCAGATAAAAGACAAATATCAGCTTGATATGAAGCGATGAAACTGATGTCCCTGGAGATTGATTTGGTTCAGATGATCGAGAAATCTCAACTTGATATAAAGCGATGAAGTTGAGATGCCCCTAGCGATAAGGTCTTATTTGATTGTTTTTCTTTAGTTGAAAAAGATTTTTGCTCAACTTTCGATGAAGATTTGAAAATTTTCCTCGACATTTGAAGATGTGAGGTCATAAGGTCACGAGTATGCCCCCTCGGGAGCGAAATCGAAAGATAGCGAGGGTACATGATGATTATAGGCAATTTTGAGCGATGATAAGTTGTTTTGAGCACAAATGATTCAGAGGAATTTTTGAAATTTTAGCGAGAAATTGAGCACAAAGTTGATTTGTAGAAATTAAATTGAGATTCAGCGTTGATTTGCGAGAAATTGAGCGCAATTAAAAGAGAGAATGAGCTTTTGATGAAAAGAGCGCTAAGTGGTCCAAATTTTGAAATTGACTAGCAAAATGATCTCGATTTTCGATTTCAATCCCGAAAATGGACTAAGGACAACCGATTTACAAGCTCGTGATTTGATTTCATCGTACTTGTGTTGATTGGTTATGAGATGTTGTTCTATATGCTTTATTCTATATGTATGCATTTCCTTTTAGTATAGATGAATGAATGTGAATGAGTATTGGTGTCTATTTTTCTTTCTTTTCATATGCAAATAAATGATAATGCAAATGAGTAATGAATAATGAGTAATGCAATTTTTTTCATTTTTCTATGCAATAAGATGAATGCAAATGAATGATAATGAATGATGCAATGTTTTCATTTTCCTATGCAATAAGATGGATGTAAATGAATGATAATGAATGCATGAATTTATATGAAATGCTCATGTATGTAGCTAACATCTCAAAACACAAGTACTCGATCGGAGAAATGATGAAAAGAGACCACTTAGCGAAGAAATGATGAAGCTCCAACTCTCATTCAGCAGACAAAGAGGAAGCATTGTTACTATACCGAAATCACTCCAAATTCACAAAATGCAGAATGAAATGCAAGATGAGATGCAAAATGAGATGCAACCTAAACCTAGTCATTGGACTTTGAAAAGCTTAATTGTCATCATTGAGCGTTTTACAATTATAGAAGGCAGAATAGAGTTCATTTCTTTTCATGTGCAATATTAATTATCTTGTCCGCAATGACCCTTTTTTTCTCATTCATATCCTTGGACAGATTATGCATGGACGTGGATTGCACAATGAAGAAATTCCCTCAAAATGAACAAAGGAATGATGGGAACCTCCCTATAGCATTCAAATAAGCGGAGTCGAGGTATGTGAGGCGATTCCACCTTGATGTGAAGGCTCTTATCACAGACACCCAGCTAATTTAGATGTTTTCAGATCATTGGGATCATTCCTACAAGCAGAAAACAAAGAAATTATTATGCCCCCAATCCTTGCTCCTCTTAGTCAAGGTAGACTTCCTCGAGTTACTCAGAGGGAATAATAATTGAAAACCAATATAGAAGACGGCACACAAATAAAATTTCCATGCACACCTCAAACTGTTTAGTGATTGTTTTCCGTTATGTTGTTTTGCTTGTTAACTCAGTGATAAAACTCTTCAGTATTCAGGAGACAGGTAACTGACTTGGAGTGGATGACCAGGTTTCACTGACATAAGGATGACTTGTTTGACACTGCTTAGGACATGTAAATGTGCTCTTGTCGACTACCTAAGACTAGGACATTGATCAGTTTCAAGCCATGAGGGTTCCAACGAACTAGGATGTCACCAAAGTGACTCAAATATGTACAAGCGAAAGCAAAGATGCATGAAAGCGAGAATTCCAATGTTGCGTTGATAGATGGAGCACTTGAGTACAAGAGATGCCTGTTTGCCAGGTTTTCACCTGCTTGGCAGAGATTTTTTTTTTTTTACCAAGGTGCCTGTTTACCAAGCTTTCACCAAGGCATTTTCTCTCTTTTTTCCTTTTTTTCTTCTGTTTTTCTTTTCTCTTTTTTCTTTTTTTGAATTTCTTCAGGACATTTTATGATTTTTAGGATTTCTTCAAGAATTTTTATGATTTTTATGATTTTGTTCAGGACTTTTTAGGATTTTTAGGATATTTTTCAGGACTTTTTCTAATTTTTAGGATTTTTTTAGGACATTTTCTGATTTTTATGAGTTTTTCAAGACATTTTCTGACACCTTTTCAGGTTGCAAAACAGCAGTTTCCGGAGCAGTTTCAGGGGCAGAATCAGGACAGTGGCGCCCGCGCCCCCGTCCCGAACATTTTCATTCATATTTTAACACCGGGTACGCATTTACATTCTTGTCTTTTCCTTGTGTTTACAGCTTTCCATTGTTTAAGTTCAATTCTGCAATCTTGTTATTAGTTCATACTTGCACTTTGGGGTTAGGGATTGAACTTGCATCATTTTATCTTTCAATTGCAACAAAGGAATAGAAATCCTAATAGGTAGCCCGTGGCTCTCTCTTCCACAAAAAGAAGTAGCCAATTGTGTGATACCTCTAGGCTCTTTCGTATTCCACAAGTGTGTGGTTGAAAGTGAGATTAGGGCATGTTTGCTTAGTGTCACTTTTTCTCCTACACATGTTGTTCATGCAAAAAGGGTCTCAATGGAAAATTGATAGCTTCAAATCAACTATGCATCCACTTACAAGGATCCAATCATAACCAAAACAAAACCTTTAAATTAGGAAGAAAATCAAGTTCCATTACCAATAGGCTTGTGTTATATTTGCAATAGGATGAGAGGGTGAGAGATGTAGAGATGTGGATAGAAAGGAGGAGATGGAAGTGGGAGAGCGAGAGGGAGGAGTAAAGATATAGAGATAGAGAAGAAGATAGAGATATAGATGGAGATGAAGATAATTGGAAACAACATATATAGGTATGGTTTCAACTTTGTTTGTAGCTGCAACATCTATAACAGTAGGTACAAACAATTCGAATCCTCACACCAAACATAAAATTTCACTTCCCAAAAGTTCATTCAACACTCCCATAAACTAGGTGTCTTTAATCAACAAGAAGAAACCACAAAAATATCAGCACTTGAGCTAGGAGCCATCATACAATCCTCCAAACAGCTCCAATCAATGGTACATCCTAGCCAATGATTGAACTTGCAAAATTAAACTGTACGACTTTCCTTTTTCATTAAAATTATCATATAAAAAACGTTAAAGAAATGAGTCTTAATACCAGCAATGAAGAATTTCAAATAGTATGGTGAATATGAAGAGGTATGGCCTTCACTGATGTACAACTTTCAAACCTCCCAAATTGTCTCAAACACACTTCAAAATTCCTTGATAGCAATCACTTCAAATATGCAACTCAAAACACAACAAAAACCACCATATTCGCAAGCCAAAAATTGAAGCTTCAATCTATAACACAATGGTGGCCTCTGTATGAAACCACTCAACTAGTTAGGGTATTTTTGTCCAAGAAACCAACAACTCCAAGAGGGTTTTCATCCTCAAAAAACTTTATAGAATAATTCAAGTTCATTCCAATAGTATAACAATATCATTCACAAATCTAACTTCTCAAATAAGTTCACATCATCTTTATATAGCTTTTTGGAGGGAAAATATCCATTTAAAAATATAATAATTCCCTTTTTCCTCCAAGTGACCTTTTTTGGTAAGAAAATAATTAGCTTTTTGGAGGGAAAATATCCATTTAAAAATATAATAATTCCCTTTTTCCTCCAAGTGACCTTTTTTGGTAAGAAAATAATATTTGAATGTGCAAAAAGGCCCCTCATGTCCTAGGTTTTCAACTTTGAGATTGTTGTTGCATCTTTTAAAGAGATATTACACTTCTTATGTTGTTACTTTAATATTTAACATTACCAATTCAAGTGAATTTTTAAATTATTTTATCTGAGTTGTAGAAAGCACTAAAACAACATCAAAATCAAATTATAAGCACACCAACATGATACTTTGATCTTGACATGGAAGAGGACCATTGGATAAAGTAGGAAGGGTGTTTGACTCTTCATTTTGAATAGGATCGTTTGAAAAGGTGGAAGAGGCATCATGATCTTGCTTAGGAAATGGATTAGGAATGGGATTTGGAAGGATGGTTTGCTCTTGAGATGGAAGGGGGTCATCTTGGAAGAAATGGAAAGGTATAAGGGGATCATCATGGGATTCTAGGAGAATAGGATCTTTTTCAATCATTAGATGGGATTGAGGAGTTTTGGTGTCTTGATCTTGATTTATGGTAGGACTTATTTCTTCATTTTTTAGATTATCCTCTTGACATGGAGTCACTTCTAAGGAAGGGATAGGATTTTGCATAGGTGTAGGGGATTCTTGGAAGATCTCCATATTTTGGCATGATGGGGAAGCATTTTGGAAAGGGCCTTCTGGAGTGGGTACATTTGGAATTGAAGTGTATGATGGCATAGGATCTGGGATTTTTAAATCTTTAGAGGAACTTGTATCAATATTGGCATTAACTTGGATTTCCATAGGAGATAGCCCTTGAAGGTCAACATGAGAAGTTTCATTGTTTGAAGGAGATGGTATGGATTGTTGCTGAGAAGTCTTAGGAGATGAAGGCATCATGGAAGGGATGGAGGCTACATATGGAGTCTTGCTAGACATAGGTTCACGATTTTGACCATGCTTAGAAATAGTTCCTTTTTTTTCTTTAGGTGAGTCATTAGGATCTTCAATTTCAATGACACCATTATCAATGAGATCTTGAATCTTATGTTTTAATTCTATGCAATGTGAAGTCTTATGTTCATTTTGTCTATGATATGCACAATACTTACTCATAAATTCCCATCCCCATGTGGTCTTTTTAGGCAATATGATAAGATTGTTCTTAATAAGCTCTTCCAAAGAGGACTCAATAGATTGCCCCAAAGGTGTAAATTGTCTATCTAGGGAATAGATATCTTTTTGTCTTGGTGAAGGTGTCTTGTGAGCTTGTTTGAGATTTGGATTTTGATTGTCAATCATTTGTTGGTATTTGGTTGACAAATCACATAATCGCTTTAGCACTTCTTGAAGTTTCTCACACTTGATATCATACATTTGTTTTTCAAATGGAGTCATTGATCTATTTTGTTGGATTTCCATGTCATATATTTTTTTCTTTATATCTTGAAGCATTTGAGTATAGGTAGCCATGGGAATTGAAGCTAAGGTATCCAGGAGATTCTTACTTTTGTCAAAAAAATTAGAAGAGCTTTTGGTTTGAACGGGTATTTTTAACCGACAGGACCGAGAGTGAGATGTGTTGCAGAATTCAAGATCAAATTGTAGCTAGTAGCTCATTTAACGTACTAATTGAGAGAAGTAACTAAAGATCTAGTCTGGTTTTAGGAATGATCCATCATGTGTAAGACGTTATCTAAGTTAACTTAGGTTTGATAAGATGTTTGTTTGAACTAGCTTAAGAGATGATTGAAAAAATCGTGCAACGCAATGGTAGAGGTACACTATCAAGGTTGTTTATGCTTAGGAGGATGATAACCAGTTTTAGGCTTGTTGTAGACTGATCTGGGAAACTTTGACTGTTTTGACTAACAAGATCAGGAATTCATGTGACAGAGGATTGGACAGAGACGAGATTCTGACAGACAAAGTTTCAATGACTGACGACTACCATTTTTTTGATAAGGATTGATGTTTCGATGACTGACAAAGACCAGTTTGGACACAGATAGAGTTTATCACTGAATTGTTTGATATTGTTTCATTTGTTTTTTCCAGTTTTAGTATTTCAGTTTTAGTTTTAGGGATGAAAACATAGAAAACACGCAAGATATATAATAATTCAATCACAGCACGCTAACCCTATGGAAGTTGGCTTAGAGAAGAAAACCTTTGCTTGCTGACTTAGGTACACACCCAATAGCTAATTAGAATACGGCCGTTGAGTCTCACGCAATAGATTCTCAACACCGTATTAGCCGACTCCAAATGCTAATGAGGGCACGATATGGCAAGTGTCTTGGGAGAGTTACTATCTCTCTTGCACAAATATTATCAACCTTTCGGAGGTGAATCGAGTAGCTTCTATCTTATAGTTCTTAGTCAGGAATTCCATTTGAAATTACCCCTTGAAGTCACGCAAACATGATTGAGGCCTATAGCCCAACAAGGTACCGAAACAAGATGTAGTCACGTAAACGTGATTGAGACCGTGAGGCCCTACAAAATGCTCGACATGAGAGATCTCAAAGAGAAAACTCAAATAATCCCATCCTCTGAGACTTTAATCACCAGAGGCCTATTTATTATAGTCAGTTGGAATGCTCAGGTCCAGTTGTACTCACTTGGGTCGTTCTCACAGGGTGATTACTTTTTCCCACTGTGACAGGCTTGCTAAAGGTACACAAATCTCAAAACTTAGAAAAAAGCTTTGAGGGTCTAGATTTCTGATTGTCTATAAAAGACAAGAGCATACTCTCCTACCTCTTAGATTTTTCTGAAAACATGAAAGACAGATTTGTTCTTTAACCAGATAGCAATTTAAGTACCTAAGAAAATACTAAATGGAAACACAATGTTTAGTCGATTCTCCTTAGGCAACCTGCAAAACCAATATGTCAGTAGTCATTTTCTTCTTGATTCTTTGGCAGGCGTATGTTTGATTGATAGATTCTTTGACAAGCGTCCTGAAAAAAATTAAAATACCAAAATTAGTTTCCAAAATAACATAAAAAAATAATTATCAAAAGAAAATTCTAGCATGCAAACTATAACTTAAACTAATCTAACAAGAATTTCCATTTTTTATGACTATCCTAGTTATGACAGTTTTGATATTACTTCACTCTGTCATTTATAACTTTTGAACCAGACATAATTTGGAAAATCTATTCGGTGGAGATGTGTAAAACTTTGTTTTACAAAACATATTAAAGTTTGGGTTAGCTCCAACGGTTCAATAAAAAGTTATACACTCCGAACCGAGACCCTTTTTGACTATCATAGAAAAATGAGTAAAATGACAGTTCTTCACTCTATCAATCATAAATTTCAAACCCAAAATATTTAGGCAAATCCCTTTAGTGAACCTGTAGAAAAATTGAGTTTAAACAACATATCAAAAATTGGTTGAGATCCAACAGTTCAATAAAAAGTTATGCTCTTAAAACCGAGATCATTTTTTACTGTCATAGAAGAATGAGTAAAATAACAATCCTACACTCTATCAATCATAACTTTCAAACCTAAAATCTTTAGGAAAATCCCTTTGGTGAACCTGTAGACAACTTTATTTTACAAAACATATCACAAATTGGTTAAGATCCAATGGTTCAATAAAACGTTATGCTCTCCAAACCGAGACCATTTTTTACTGTCATAGAAGAACAATAAAAAAGAAAGATTTTTATTTGCAAATTTAACACATGTTTATTAGTTATAAAAACCAAACATTAAATTTGTTCAAAAAACATTAGAAATCTTGTAGTTGTGGGTATGAGCCCCACGGTGGGCGCCAGAAAATATGTGTGTGAAAAGTGGAATAAGAATCTGTATCTGCAAGACACAACACTTCAATCAAGTCATTACATGCATGGTTAGTCAGATATAATCAATGAATAATAAACCATAACAAATCAACCCATTGCCTTCTAAAAGATGCAAGTATAAGATTGCTCTCAGACTATTTAGCAATACCAGTGACTAGACAACATCAAGACGAAGGATTTAATCTATATGAGCATGATGAATGCTAGATGGATGCAATATTAATCTAACAAGATCTTTTCAATATTAAGCTAAATGATTTAATCAATATGAAATAATAAATATGCAATATATCAATTAGTCTAGAGCAAAAACAGTATAATAGCAATATATTCTCCAGCCTCCCTTTGAATGAGAGATGAGCCTGAATTTATAGAAAATTCAGAAAGAAACCAACGGTTGAGATCAAATGATGATGAGCGGTCAAGATTTTCCAAGAGGAAGCACAATCCAGGTGAATTGATGTGATTGGATGCTTTTCTCAATTTTAAAGGAAATTTAACTAAAATTAAGATTAAATCAAGAAAAAACTGATTTAAAGGAAATTGAACTAAAATTAAGATTAAAATCAGGAAAAAACTGATTTATTCTCTATTTCATTCAATTTTGATATTCAATTGTTTTAATTGCTTTCTTTGAGATTATTTATCAATTTTTAATTTGTTTTTTTCAAGATTGTTCCCAATTGATTTCTTTTCTCAATTAATTCCTTTTTTGGTCAATTAATTCCTTTTTTGATTTATTTCCTTTTTTTGAAAATTTGTGCTCAATTGATTTATTTAATTGAATTAATTCCTCTTTCTTGATTTGTTTCCTTTTTTGAAGATTTATGGCAATTTGATTTATTTAATTAAATATGCTAGGATATTTAATTAAAATAAATAAGATAATTGTTTAAAATGATTTACTTGGAATGATTTAATTAATTAAATAAATATTTAATTAATATTGAGTGATTGATTTGCCATGTGACATTTGATGATCAAAGAATTAATTGTGTGCTCAAGATTTATTTAATTGCCTTTGGTTAGGACCTTGGTGACGTTGTCGAGATCAGGGGCTCATGGTTTAGATGACCATTTTTAGGGTATTACACTAGCTTTATATTTTTAATATAAAATAATGTAGCACTCAAATCCAATAACATTATGAGTTCAATATAGAAAATAGAATATGATATTCAAGAGATTATTTATGTTGCAAATCAAACCCTTAATGTACAATATATAATGACCTTCATAACCACCAGGAAAGTACAAGTACTAATCAATTTCTAAGAATTGCAATGTTATGTAAAAGTATGTTGCAATAAGGGGTATGCAACCTTAGGATAATTTCTAACAACTCCTAGACTAAATCCTACTTGTGATATAAGACAAAAGTCTATAAAAATGGGGTAGATAAAAAAACAGAGAATCCAAGAGCAAGGTGAAGATTATATTGTTTTTATGCACACACATAAACAAGACACACATAGAATTTAGAATTTTAAAATTAAGAATAAAGTAAATGGCATAGAGTGTCAATCTTTTGCTTTATTAAATCTCAACTTTAATTAAAATGAATGACATAACAGTCCATCATGACTTCACAAATAATTATAGTATTTACAAGATGCTTTTCCAACATAATCTTGCATTGTCATCTTGGGTTCCATTCGAGAATATATTTTAATGGCTAGAAGTAAGTCGATGGCAGATAAATTGAATACATCATTAAATTGTAATACATAATGATAACTATAAGAATGTTGTAGTGCCTTGACAACGAATTGGTCAGTGTCAGGATGGTACTAATTTCCAAGTAGTTTTCTAACATCATGCTTGATAATCCATTCAATATAGCTATTAAACAAATTGATTGCAAGATTCAAAATATAATTGAGAAGGTATATTTTTCATTAGTAGTCTTAAAAGGAATATTTGACATAACAAAATCTTATGTGATAAACTAAATATATCAATCAATTCATCTCAACTATAGAATTCAATTGCAAAACTTGTAGTAATATCCCTACATTGAAAAATGATGGGCTTATTTGTATTGGAAAGCTAAATGTTTTAATACAACAAACTACCTTCTCATTTAAATCAATATTTAAGACATGAATTTCTTTGGTGTCATTTAATTGTGACCCCATCCATCATATTAAAATACAAGAGTATTATTATTAGAAAAACAATCTTTAAATTTTTTATTTTTGACACTCTCTAGGAATTTTTTTTATTCTCCATTTGAAAAAATATTGAGAATCTTCTAAGAGAAGATTACAAATTGTGCCAAATCTTTTAGACATATATGCAGAATTTGTAACTTAAGAAAGATAATGAAATTTTATCTCTTTATGATCTCTTAATAGTATAAAACTATTATTGAAAATAGAATGAACTAAATTATTTCTTAAAATCCCTTCTTAAAATAAAGTCAATTTCTATGTCTTCATTTGCCAAAAAAATACAAATAACTAAACTCTCTTGGATTCACAAGAATATTACAAGTATTTTCTCTCATAGTTCTTATTATACCATATTATACCATATTATACCAAAATCTTTTACAAATATTTTTTAAGGACTCCAATATAAAAAAGGAAGGATAGAACTCTTAGCTAGACTTATAGTAGATCATGTATTTAAAGGGCTGAAATCTTCTAACTTAACATAAATACTAAGCTTCAAGGGAGAATTAAAAATTGCATCCCTTCTTTATATGTGGGAGAATACACAAAAAGACATTAAAAAAAAAACTAAATATATAATAACATACTAAAGGATCATACCTAAAAATAATAAGAAAACAGCTAACGACTCTCCCGCCTGTGTGATTTTGAATGCCTCTTCCTGTATGCCTTCCTCTGCTACTACTCTTGGAGCCTTGCCCTCTATGTTCGGTGATTTGGGTCTCCCTCCTTCTCACGTGGGGGCTTTTGTTGGCACCATCAACATTTCTACTTCTGCTATGGTCGGGTTGGGTGCCTCCCCCGTGGGTGTCCTAAGTGTTGCAAATATTGTCGTTGTTGTTGTGGATGGGTCATGCCCCCCCCAACGGGTGCCCATCTTGTTGGTGTTGGGGTTGTGGATGTTTAGTCTAGTGGTGCTACCTTTGTCTTTGTTGATGCTAATGGCATCTCTCTTGTGGGTGCTAAGGTCCCACCTAGACATTCTTCTTTTGCTGGTAAACGTAACTTTTCTTGTGTGGTCAAATCTACTACTCCCCCCCCAAGAGAACTAGTCATTTTCCTTACACCAAGTCCTCCCCTATGGTGGTTTATGGACAAGATATTGTGGATAATATTGGTTTCTACCAACATTGTGCATTGGTGTGCAAATTTGTTGGGTTTTGGCATTCGCTCCCAGACCTCCATTGCTAGGTGAGAGATTCTTGGAAGTATTTGGTTACTCATAGCATTGATCTTTTCCCTTGTGCTAAAGGATTTTTTGTTGCTTCTTGTGCTTCTTTCAATCGTGACTTGGTTTTGGGTAAGTTGTGGGCTTGGGGTGATCACTCTCTCTGTGTTAAGCCTTGGACGACTTCTTTTAACCCCCTTACTAAACCATTCAATGTGTGTCCAATTTGAGTTCACCTTTCTAATCCCCCCCTTCATTTTTGGGAGAATTATTGCTATGAGGCCATTGGTAACTCTATTGATCATTTATTGAAGGTTGATGATGTCATGTCTTCCATGGGTCACTCTACCTTTGCTTGTGTCTTAATCGATATTGACATCTATTTGCCTCTCCTTGGGGATGTGGTTGTTATGTCGGCGATAGGCCCTGAACTCAATCGTTGGATTATCAAGGCCTCCCCTTTTGCTGCCAGAGATGCTTCTCAATAAGTCATCTAGGTTCGAATTTCTCTCTGCCATGTCACAAAGGTGCTACAACTTGGTGGAAGGATGCTACTATGGATGACTTGATTGTCAATGCTTCTGATTCAGATTTTGTTGGCTCCTCTCAAGAGGATGATGTCTCCTCCTGGGATGAACTTGTGCTTCTCACTACTACCGAAGTTGTTGTCGATCCTCTTGGTGCCACTGTTGTGGCCTCTTCTGTCCTTGAGGATCACTCTCTTGTTTCTCTCGTTGCTCCTATTTGCATCTTTGTTTTGCTTCCGCTAAATTTTCTCCTAATGTTGTTCTGCTACAACATCCTATTGTTGTTCTACAAAGCAATTTGTTACTATTGTTGATGGATTTCCTGCGGGGTTCTCCTCGCTTGATCCTTCTTTTAATGGTCCTAATGACAATATTGTGTGGACTATGGTTTGTCGCAAGTGGAAGGGGAAGTCTTCCCCCCTCCCCCAAACTTCTCCTTGTCAGGGCTCAGGTGTTTCTCCCCTTCCGTAATTTGGGTTTTGGTTGTTGTTGGTTTGATAGGTTTTCTCTTGGTTTGTCTAACTTTGTTTTGTTTGGGTCTCTCACCCTTGTTTTGTTATCTCTATTGTTGCCTAAGGGCTATGTATTAAGGGCCAATACCCCTATCTTGCTACCTTATTAATAAAAAACATACCAAAGGATCAAGAGTAGATTGAGTATGCATTGTAGTGTGTTTAAGAGTCTTCCTCTTCTTCTTTTTCTTCTTCTTTGAAAACCTTATTTATTAACACTTAGCTTGTAAGATTTCTAAATTATTTGCAGGACTATCAAGTTCTACAATACTACTATCGCATGGCTTCCTTCTTCAATTTCACTATCATGTTCTTTGTCATATATGGTCTTTCTATTTTATGATGAATATCCACTATCTACAATGATATGCATTCATTGAAACATGATGAAAAACTTCTTTCAAAAAACTAATTATCATAAAAAGCTAAAAATCTCTTTATATTTAACTATTTCAAATTGTAAATGTGCAATGAGACTAAGGAATAGATACCTTCATAGGATTAAGGGATCAACAAGAGATTTCAACCGGACAATAACAACACTCTTTCAAATAACTGAAAAAAATATTATAGACCAACCAAATCCCATAAGAGACTCCTCATAAAACACAAAACAAAATAGCAATTCTTTGAGCCAAGAATAACAAAGGTCTAAATTTCTTAATATGGCAAAGCTTTAGATATTTTTGGTTTGATTAGGTTTTGATAACATTCATTATCTAGAGGTCATGTAGCTAGACGAAAATAGGCAAAACAATGATGGAGGCTAATGGAAAAATGGCTATGGCTTCTAATATTGATATCAAAATAACAAATTACAAAGCATATATATGTTTTATAGCAAATAGTTTTCTAATTCTCAATATTACACTATGATACTAGAGAAGAGAATACTAATGCTTGCAAACTCACACACTCTAATTAATTGATGCCAAATTACTTTGAGAATGACAAATTTATAACTTCCCAATAAATGGATTTTTAGATAACATTGAATATTATCAAAAGTAAATGAGAAACATCATGCCAAATGGAAGATAGTATTAATTTTTTGCTTTATTACATTTAAACTGTATTTAAAGTGACTGACATAATCATTCACCATGACTTAAAATTCTAGAAGGGTTGAAATCAGAGTGCCAAGGCTTAATCATCAATGAAAATTTGTCCTCCCAGCTTAAAAAATGATCACAGAAAATTTTGTTTTTATCCCGAGCATTATCAAACTTAGCAATAAAAAACCCCTTAGCCATGGGGAAAATATGAACTTTAAAAATAATAAGAGGCTCCCACTGTTCTGAGATCCAGGTGTGTAGCTGAGGGAGGCTAAGCCAAAAACCCCTAAACCAACAAATCACACCATGTAAGGAAAAAATAGAAACATTATTATCTATTTCCTCTTCCGTCTCTGCTTTCAGATTAACGGAAATGGCATTTTCATCAGGAATGAACCCACCATCAAACGATTGTCTCCCTTGCACTGAACTCGAAACCTTCTACCCACCAGACACAGCCGCACCAGCAGCGGTATTCAGCAGCTTTCCAGAAGGTCGCACTCCCTGTCGACCACCAGCAAAGGGTCGTGAGGAAACAAGGTTCGCAACAGAGAACTCCACATCACCCACAGGGGAGGTCGAGGGGCGTGAAGTGCCTAATGCAAAAATTGAAATCGCCCCATGGGCGGGAAGAGTCGTTGCATCCATGGGCGGGAAATTTTGAGATATGCTAAGGGGACAATGAATGTTTCTGTAAATGGTGGAATTAGTTTCTTTATGGTTAGTACCACAATAATTAAGGACCTTTTTTTAATTAAATCAATAAATATTCATCACAAGATCTAAGTTGAGAAATAAATTATTGTTTTAGTTAGTAATTGAATATATGCATATTCATATTTTATAGATTCTCAACATTAGGGGTAGAATGGTTTGTATAATTTAGTTCACAAATTTATGCAACTATAAAGATGATCAAATAGATATATTTAAGTTATGTATTTGATATTACTATTTTATATTTAAGATAGTACTTGTTTAGTAATAAAATATAAAGTTACATTTGTTTCCTTCTTGTAACATTGTATTGAACATATGAAAACTTACAAATTAATACATAAATTTAGCTATCTTCCACAGAACTTCTTGTACATTGTATTAAACATATCCAAACTTAAAAAGTAATACATAAGATTAGCTATTCCCAAAGATACAATTGGTGAGTAGTTCCTATAATTAAACCAAAATAATGGTATTTTATAGTCATATCAATAAATTATGTTGAATTAGCAAATGTAAATCTCCCTTGACAATTTCATAACCCTTATTTTCAATTAGCACTCTTCCAAATTAAACAATTTCATGGATGAAATATTCAATTTATAAAAATTCAATTATAAAAAAATAAAAGTAAAGTATGCAATAATTTGTAACAGTAAAATCTTCCTTTCTTCCTCCGGTGACTCTTCACATGTTGATGTTTCCTCCCAGGATGATGATTTGCTTCTTGCTACTAGTGTGGCCTACTTAGGCCCTATGGATCCTCCTCTACCTCTTACTACTGGTATGGCCCCCTCTGAACTTGTGGAACCTTCTTCGTTTCTTGCTCCTATTCTATTCCAACCTTCAATGGAGGTTATGTTGCTTGGTCAATTTTTTGCTTCTAGTGTTAACGGTCTCACTATGGGGTTCCCTCTGTATATGGTGAAAATGGATAGCAATAAACAACAATATTGAAAGACTAAAATGGATTCAACCACTAAACCCTAGCCTAACAATGAACAAAGATCCACCATAACATATGAAGATAACCTAAGACAATACAAATAACTCAAAATCACAAAGATTATACCATCACATGTCCACTAGGGTTTTGATCTCCATTCTTCCTATCTCCATTGATCTTGCTTGATATACTTGCTCTCAGATTTTTGTATGCACAAGAGCTCAACAAAGAACGGAATGTGGTTGCAAGTAGAATTGTAGTGTAGTCAATTGATCAAGTAGTTAGGGTTTTACAATGAAGAAAGCATCTCCTTAAATAGAAGACACAATATGAAATGGAGGGTTAAGATTGAGAGGTGTAAAAAGAGAGGTCGGCTAGGATTAGAGGGTAGGTATAAGAAATACCAAAATAATGAAAGAGGTAGGTAGTGTAGGAATTAAGAGATGAATGACATGTGTCATGTGTAGAAAAAGGTAATGAATTAATTAAATAAATAAAGATTTATTTAATTAATAGAAGAAGTAGGATAATTAAATAAATAAAATATTTATTTAATTTAGGAAAGGGATAATTTAAATAAATAAATGTATTTATTTAAATGAGAAATAAGGCTAGAAGAGGATAAATGAATTAATTAAATAAATAAAGATTTATTTAATTAATAGAAGAATTAGGCTTAGATAATTAAATAAATAAAATATTTATTTAATTAGACATGACAATTTTAGGTGTCTACATTTTGCCCCTCTTTGAGACAATGCGGCTTGTCGCGTTGTTTCAAAGAAGATAAGATGAACTGATACAGAGTTGCCCCAGAATGGGAATGATATGCCCCCTCGAGAGATTGGATGAAAAAGTCTGAAAAGATTGCAGACAATCTCTCGATAAGAAAGATGGAATAGAATGGGTTGAGTGGATAATGTGACAAAGTCACAGGATGAAGAATACTGACTCGGGAAACGAAGGGCAGGGCTAGGGTAGGCTATAAGATAGACCACGGGCAAAAGACATCCTCATTGTCATCCACACCCATAGAAGATCACAGTGCAGAGCGAGAAAAGAGCAGCAGCAGTCAGCAGCGATGGCATTCGTTCATAGATTCGACCGTGTCCGCCGATTCCAGAGGCTAGCAGATGCAGGAGAGCCGGTAAGTACCCGAAAACCTCCTCGTACTTTCACGCATTTCGAGTTTTGTCATAAATGCATGTTTAGGAGCAATAAATGCGCTAGGAATAGGATAGTTTAAAAGTGCAAAAACGCGCAACCGCGTCTGTGTCAGCGCCAGGCGCGTCTGTGTCCAACAGGCGCGTCTGTGTCGGATCCAGGCGCGTCTGTGCCTGGAACCGCGTTTGTGTTGAATGCGGACGCGTTTGTGAAATGTAGCAGCGTCTGTGATTTTTAGTAGCGTTTATGTCATGCAGGGACGTCTGTGTTCCCTGGTCGCGTTTGTGTCTGACATAGGCACATTTGTGTTCAGAAAGCGCGTCTGTGTTTCAGAAGCGCGTTTGTGCAGTCTATAAGCGTGTTTATGAGTTAAAAGCGCGTGTGTGTTGAAACAGTGCGTTTGTGTGTTTAAATGCATGGTTTTAGTCCTTTAGGTCAAATCGGCAGTTCTGTGATGAACATACGCTGTCGATTGGATAAGCTGCTAAGAGGATACACTCAAGCAGGTCCTCTAGGAAGATTAGGATAGATCAAGGCACTTTGTGATGAACAGGGAGCACCAGGATAGGCAGCACTTTGTGATGAACAGGGAGTGCGAATGTGAGTGACACTTTGTGATGAACAGGGAATGTCACACACGTAGTACTTTGTGATGAACAGGGAGCACTACTAGGAGAAATAGCAACACTTTGTGATGAACAGTGAGTGTCACTAGGGTAGATAGCCATATGCATTTAGGTAGCGAGTAGCATTTTGTGATAAACAGTGAATGCCACGATAACTGACAAGATTGAGTTGCTTGACTGCAGGAGTATTTGTCGATGTTGGAGTCGCGGGAGAGATTCCCGTCGACTCAGAGACTGCGACCAGAGTTGTCTATCCAGGACATGATTTCCATTGAGGAGATGGGTCTCACACATATGCTCTATGTGCCCGAGTTTCGGGCAAACATGGGGTTGCTGACTGCGTTGGCCGAGAGATGGCACTCAGAGACATGCACGTTTCACCTGCCGATGGGTGAGATGACAGTGACATTGGAGGATGTATACAGGATACTACATGTTCCCATTGATGGAGAGTTGATCCCCTACGACCGTGACGGTGACAGGGAGGCCTTGAGACGGGTTTTTCAGGATTCTGAGTTGGAGATGCGAGCAGGTCATGTAGCCTGGGACACCATGACTGCCACGAGATTAGCATTGCCGGCAGTTGTTGGGGGAGTCATCAGTGGATACTTGTGTCCAGACAGGGCCACACGAGGATTGGCAGTGGGCTGGGGAGGGGCCTTGGAGATGCTGATGGCAGAGCACACTAGGTATGCATGGGGGCCATGTGTCCTAGCACATTTGTATTATGAGCTGCATCAGTTTGTATACCATGGATCAGTGGGTTTGGGCTGCGGTGTGACTCTCTTGCAGGTGTGGGCCTATGAGCACCTTCCCATCACACGGCCGATTCATTTCAGAGGCAGGGGACAGGGACAGAGTTTTGTGCACCTGTATGCCATGATTACATCCCAGCCTCGGATTGGGAGATTGGAGCACTGGAGGAGAGTCATTGATGACATTGACATGGTGATCTGGAGGTCGTACCTGGGGTGCGAGGAGTGGGAGGACGACGCATTGGAGCTGCCCTACACCTTCCGGAGCAGGTACCTGATTGGGCGGACGCCCTATATATTAGAGAGACATCTGGTGGACCGGGTATGCAGGCAGTATGGCAGGATTCAGAGGATGCCCCGAGGCTCGGGCATGTATGCCCGTACGGTCAGAGATCAGGTGCAGTTTGGCCCACTGCTATCATATGATCAGGCAGTTATGCAGCTAGCGGAGATGATGCCGATGCCATGGGACATGTGGCCAGAGGTAGATGATGCAGGGATGGACGCAGAGTACTCTGCGTACTGGGCAGGGCATCCATTTCCTAGATTGACAGATCCAGCAGAGCCCGTGGATGTAGAGGGTGGAGGAGAGGATGATGATGGAGGAGGGGATGGAGGTAGGGGCCGGCGGAGGCGAAGGGGAGTGGTGGGAGAGAGACGGGTAGCACCTCGGAGGGAGGGAGGACAGGAGAGAGCAGCTCCAGTGGTGAGAGGACGGGGTGGACTGCCCCTACAGGTGCCAGCAGCACAGGGTCCCAGAGAGGGACAGAGACAGGTGCAGCCAGAGGGATAGAGACAGGTACAGCCACAGGTACCTATACAGGCACAAGGACAGGTGCAGGCAGAGGCACAGGGACAGGCACCTGTAGAGGAGGAGCCACAGGCAGGGACGGAGAGCGGAGACTCTGAGGAGGATGAGATGCTTAGGCTGCGGGAGATCTGCCAGGGCCAGGCAGATGAGATTGAGGATTTGGTTCGAGAGAGGAACCACCTCAGGATCAGGGTCCGAGATACAGAGCGGGAGAGGGATCAGGCCATCCAGAGATATACAGAGGCCGAGACAGCTCTGAGGGCAAGGAGGCGGGCAGCAGAGGATGCAGGGGCAGGCTACGCATATGTTTTGCGAGCCGGAGAGGAGATCGCCTACTGGAGGGATCTATACTATGCAGTCGTGCTAGCAGATCAGCGGGCTAGGAGCTTCCATAGATCATCGCGCACAGCGACGGCTACGGGAGGGAGCCGCAGGAGACAGGCATCCAGCGGTGGGGTTATGGGGCCTCCACCACCACCAGAGAGACAGGGGGATCCTGGGGCGGGTCCATCTACAGCTCAGACTCCGTCGAGGCGAGGCGGCTCCGAGGGAAGGAGTTCCTCATAGCTATAGTGGGCTCCCATTGTATCAGTATATGTACCATCATTGTATTGTAGACACCTGCGGGTGATTCTTTTGTAGCCATATGATTCTTTTGACATCATTGTATTATGACACATTTGATTATATATGAGATGATTCACCATTTTTGCAGCAGCGATATGCATGTGTACCTTATGTGATGAAATGTTCTTATGTGATGCTTATGATATGGATGCAAATATGTATATGATGCAATGCAATATTTTTTTGTTCTTTTATGTTGTATATGTGATGCATGATGCAAATGTGAATGTATGTAATGCAAATGAATATGATAATGCAAATGATTATTTACATGATGAAAATGTGAGATGTGCTAACATGTGTTGTATGCAGGATGTGATGCAATTGTGATATCTATATGTATGTATGAAATGCTTATATGTGGTGATGCAGGTGCAACTATATGAAATGCAAATGTTTTTTGGTGTGTCATTATACTCAGTCATGTGATAGCGGGCTACGCGGACTCGAGAAGGACAATGGAAGTCAATCAAGAAAGGGGGATGGAAGACAAAAGATATGAACATGAAAGAGCTTCTTGTGCGTTATCATCATTGAGCTTTATTATGGAAAAATAGGTTATGACAATCGAGGCATTTGTTCGGCCCAGAAAGTCATTGTACCTGTTTGCATGGAGATAAGACAGTCACAAACAAGGAATGCCCCAGTTCATACTAGACTCACAGTGTCCTCATATCCTTGGACAAGTCATAGCATTACTAAAAGACAATCCACAGACAGCAAATGCAAATAGGTGACGATACCCCATCCTCGCTTTTCTAGTCAAAGACATCCTGGAGATAGAATCTCTAGTCAAAGACATCCTGGAAAAGCTAAAAGACATGTCACCAAGACTCGACACCAACATCCACTATAGTCCTCAAGTTTAGTGTCTCTTGTCACTTGTATAAGTCAAATTTTGATTGTGGTCACAATGTTCACTTTCACAAAAAGGATAGATAGCACTGAACCATATGTTGTCTGAGTCTGTTGAAAGATTTGATTTTGTTGAAGCCCATTGTTGCTGCTGTGTCTCATTTGAAACTGACTGAATCCATGAAACTGATACTTTATTGCGGAGAAGATGGAACTTTATTGCGGATCTGTGATGCAGATGTTGCCTTATTGCGGATTGTGCGCAGATAGACTGAAGGAAGCTGGCAAAAACTGTACTCCTCGAAACATGTGATGTTCTTAGTTCCACACCCATCACTAGACGTAGGAATTGGCCGTAGTCACAGATAGGAACCGATTTATTATGGATGGAAAGGGAGTGAAAAAAAGGGGGTTTATGGATGGCTAACCAATCTTGGGTAGATCAATAACAAGCCATGATGGGAATGGGTAAGTTTATTGTGAATGAATAGGTTGTCAGTGTGTGCAAAGTGAAAGATGAAAGAGAATCCTGAAGGAGGGAGGAGCAAAGTCTCTCTACGCATGGCGCTGGTGACCCAGTTTTCACCATGGTACTTGCCCAGGGCGCCACCAAAGTGGTTTTCACCGTTGGACGAAATTATTTCTCTTTACTTTTTTGGATTTTTCAATTTTTTTTTGTTGTCACAAGGCGCCTGTTTGCCAGGTTTTCACCAAGTAACGATTTTTTTGTTTTTATAATTTTTTTTGTATTTTTGAAAATTTTTGATTTTTTTGTATTTTTGAATTAGGATATTCCAAAGAGCTTATGTGTAGAATCTGCGAAGGTGCATGCTGTTGATAGGATCCTCTAAGGGTTCACCTTTTGTAGTTGAGAGCTGATATGCCCCAGATCCATATACCGTTGTGATGATGTAAGGACCCAGCCAGTTGGGTTCAAATTTGCCCTTCTTTTCTCTATCTTGCTGATTCTTGGGGTTCTCTCTGAGGACTAAGTCACCTACCTCAAATGTGCGAGGCTTGACCTTGTGATTGTAACTGCGACTCATTCGTTGTTGGTAAGCCTTGAGATGATTAAAAGCAGTGTGTCGTCGTTCCTCCAGCAGTTCTAGTTCTTGTAAGCGAGAGACCCTGTAGTCTTCATCGTTGATTATATTTCTCAAGGAGACCCGTAAAGAAGGTAACTCGACCTCAATAGGCAAGATGGCTTCAGCACCGTAGACAAGTGAGTAAGGTGTAGCTCCTGTAGGTGTGCGGACACTGGTACGATAGGCCCAAAGTGCGGGATTGAGTTGAACATGCCAGTTACGGCCAGCGTCGTCGACTGTCTTTTTAAGTATTTTGAGAATTGTTTTGTTAGACGCCTCAGCTTGGCCATTACCTTGGGGGTAATATGGTGTGGAGAAACGATGAGAGATATGGAAGCGCTCACAGAGTTCACGAACATCCTGGTTCTTGAAAGGACGCCCGTTATCGGTGATAATGGAAGTAGGAATCCCGTATCGGCAAATGATGTAGTTCAGGATGAAAGTAGCGATTTGTTTCCCAGTAACTTGTGTGAGAGGCACGGCTTCAATCCACTTTGTGAAATACTCTGTGGCTGTGATAATGAATTTATGTCCATTGGAAGAAGGAGGGTGAATCTTGCCTATGAGATCGAGTCCCCACTGACAAAAGGGCCAAGGAGATGCAAGTGGCTGTAGTTCCTGCACTGGTGCATGTATGAGGTCTCCATGAATTTGACACTGCTTACACTTCTTGACAAACTGATATGCATCTTTTTCCATAGTAGGCCAGTAATATCCAGTCCTGATAAGTTTCTTGGCCAAGGTAGGACCACTAGTATGCGGACCACATATCCCTTCATGCACTTCTCGTAACGCAATCTGAGCTTCGTCACTCTCTAAACATCTAAGGAGGGTGCCATCTAGACCTCGTTGGTATAGGATATCAGCTAGGATAACGTATCGGGAGGATTGGCGGATGAAAGTGCGGCATTGGTTGTTCGATAAATCGGGAGGTAAGATGTTGTCGCGAAGGTATGTGAATATGGAACCATATAACTGGGATTCAGGACCAACAACACATATCATTTCCGTAGGAGTGATCTCATATGACGGAATCAGCAGGTTGTCCACCAGGAACTCATAGCAGGTCTCATTTTGCGGTAGGTCAATGAGCGAAGCAATTGTAGCCATGGCATCAGCAGCACGATTCTGTTCTCTTGGTATCTGCTCAAACTCTATCTTTGCAAAGTGATGTTTCAGATCATCTACCAGTTGTTTGTAAGGCATTAGCTTTTCATCTTTTGTTTGATAATCATCAGTTGCTTGACGGATGACAAGTTGAGAATCCCCAAAAACACGAAGTTCTTGGATCTTCCACTGAACTGCAATCCTTAGACCCGTTGTTAATGCCTCGTATTCCGCTATATTGTTGGTGCAAGGAAATGATAAGCGGTATGACTTTGGTATAGAATCACCTTGGGGAGTTATAAAGAGTATACCCGCTCCTGCCCCATGCTGTGTGTATGAGCCATCAAAGTATAGTTGCCATGGCTTTGCAGGTGATATTGTTAGAATGGACTCATCTGGAAATTCTGACTGTAGAGGAACATCATCTATCATGGGAGCATCTGCCAGTTGATCTGCGATGGCTTGTCCTTTTATGGCTTTTCTGTCCACGTATTCAATGTCGAATTCACTCAAAATCATTACCCACTTGGCCAGTCGCCCAGTAAGTGTAGCTTTGTTGAGCAGATATTTTAGTGGATCAATTCTGGCAATCAACTTGGTCTTGTGAGTAAGCATGTAATGTCGTAATTTTTGTGAAGCGAAGACCACAGCGAGACATGCACGCTCAATTGGTGTGTAGTTTAGCTCATATCCCACCAATGTGCGACTGATATAGTAGACTGCTTTTTCCTTGCCGTCAGGTATTTCTTGTGCTAGGAGTGCCCCCAGTGCTGTTGGAGTAGCTGATATGTAAAGTAGCAATGGTTGATCCGGAATTGGTGGCATCAAAACTGGCGGGTTCAAAAGATAGTCTTTGAGTGCCTGAAAAGCCTGTTGACAGTTCTCATCCCATTTGAACTTAATGTTTTTGTGTAGCAGGTGCTGGAAAAGATTACACTTATCTGCAAGTTGTGCTATGAATCTTCGTATGGACTGGAGTCTCCCTTGTAAAGACCGAAGTTGACTGATATTCTTGGGTGGCGGCATGTCCAAGATAGCCTTGACTTTTGCTGGATCCGCTTCTATTCCTCTTTTAGACACAATGAATCCTAGGAGCTTCCCGGAGGTTACTCCAAAGACACATTTCTTTGGGTTTAATCTTACCTTGTATTTTTCCAGCCTATCAAAAGCAACTGAAAGTATGTCCAAGTGTGTATTTCTGTCTATTGATTTAACCAAAAGGTCGTCGACATAATCTTCCACCGTTACATGCATGAGATCATGGAAGATAGTAGTCATGGCCCGTTGATACGTGGCACCTGCATTTTTCAGCCCAAAGGGCATGACATTCCAGCAGAAGGTTCCCCATGGACAAGTGAATGATGTTTTATGTTGATCTTCAGGTGCAATCTTGATCTGATTATATCCAGAAAATCCGTCCATTAAAGATAACATCTCATGGCCTGCTGTGAGATCAACAATTAAATCAATGTTTGGTAATGGGAAATCGTCTTTCGGACAAGCCTTGTTGATATCCCTGAAGTCTGTACATATTCGGATGCTGCGATCTGGTTTGCTAACAGGTACTAAGTTGGAAATCCATTCAGGATAATCAATTGGGCGTATGAATCCGACATCTAGTAATTTCTCCAGTTCTGCCTTGACTAGCAATGCCACCTGTGGATGCATTTTCCTCAATTTCTGTTTTACTGGTTTTGCCCCCGGTTTGACTGTTAAATGATGCATTACTAAATCGGGGTCTAGTCCAGGCATATCAGCATAAGACCATGCGAAGTTGACTTGTCGTTCCTTAAAGAAGCTTATGAACCTTGCTTTCTCGGCCTCTGTCAATGATTGAGCCAAAAATATGTTGTGTGGAACCTCTGCTGTACCAATGTTTGTCTTTATAGTCTCCTCTACCAACATGGATGATTTTTCTTCGTATGATGCTGGGAGAATGTCAAGCCTTCCATCTTTGGGCGCCTCAGAGAGGTTTTCACCCTCAGATACGTCCTTTCTTTTTACTTTTTTAGAGTCGGAGAGCGCCACAGTGTGGTTTTCGCCATAAGACCCTTGTTTTGTTTTTATTTTCACATTTTTGCGACTAGAAGGCCCGACACCCTCACCAAAGTATGCCATGTTATTTAGCTCTATGGCGTATCCTGCTTTATGGTCTCCAAGAGGAAGATCTTCGCGAATGCCAAGATAATCAACAATAGCTTCGTCATTTTGAAATGTATCAAACTGTGGTGGTCCATCCTGATCCCAGTCAATGAGTTGGGGGTGAACGAGGGGAAGGTCTTTAGTGTTTTTAGAGTCCGCAAGGCTAATAGTGAAGATGTGGTTATATTCAGGTATGTCAAGGTATTCATCGAGGTCGTCAATGGCACTCTCCTCATCAGTGTCGATCGTGAGTGAGTCCAAATTATCATCACTAGTAGCACCCTCAGGGACAGGTGTCCTCATCCTATGTGATCCTGACCTAGGGCCTTGAAACGAAGCTTGTGCGGGATCCTTATGGGTCGGTTCTTGACCAACTCTGAATTTCTTGTAAAACTCCTCCTCCTCTGTAGGTTCATCTGGCTCTCTAAATGTCTCATTGAGTTCATAGTCGCTGGAGGATTTGTCTGAACCCCATTCCCACTCATTGGAGTCTGTGGAATAATTATCCTCTTGTTGAACTTCAGCCACTTTGACTCGCCATATCTGTTTTGTTCTTTTGTTTTGAATCTTGGGATTTAGAAAACCAAGCCCCTTGGAGCGTTCCCTTCTTGTAGTTAGCTCAGGTTGTAGAGGCTCCATGACACCTTCTTTGCGTAGTCCGAGAGGGCTTTTTCCATCATACCCGAATCTCTGCAGAATTTTGAAACCTTTACCATAGTTTTCACAGGGTATTATAATTTGATCATGTGTATCATCTTCAGCGTCCTTATATAGCATTTTATATAAATTTTCTTCCTCTAGTTCACCCCATTTTTGAAAGACGGTAGGATCCCATTTGAGTAGCATGATGGAGATTTGCTTATTAGGATGTGGCCTCCCATATTCCTTGGGGGAGTTCATGACTTGTCGTAAGAACATTGTTTGATTCAGAGTGTATTCTCCCATGCCTTTGTCTTGAAACTTGGCTCTAAGTTCACCTTGTTTGGATGTCGAGGGCTTTAATGACTCAGGATCAATATACGCTGAAGAAGGAGTAGCCTCACGATTGCTGGGAATGATAATCTCAGTATGTGATCTCAAGTTATTGCAATATATGAATGGATTTGGATCACCGTTGACCGTTACCTCGACTCCATTATGAGGAAATTTTATGCACTGATGGTATGTTGATGGGACCGCTCTCATTTCATGAATCCACGGACGTCCTAGCAATATGTTATATGTGAGGTCTAGATCCAGGACTTGACAAATCACGTCCTTTGTGACTGGCCCTATTCTTAGTGGTAAGATGACCGTGCCCTTGGACGAATGCTCTTCATCATCATAAGCCTTAATGGTGATTTGGTTCATAGAATTCATAGCTTTGTCAGAATATCCCAATTGTCTGATGGTGCTCAATGTACAAATATTAAGACCTGCTCCTCCATCTATCAGGACTCGTTTTATTCGGTGTTTATGTATGAAGGCTTCAATATGTAGAGGTGCATTATGAGGCTGACTTATGGAGGCGTCATCGGCTTCTGTGAATGTGAGGGAGTGTGGAACAGATAGGTATCCCACCATGGCTTGAAACTGATCCACGTTCAGATCAGTAGGGACAGCAGTATCTCTCAAGGTTTTGTCAAGGACAACTTTATGTGCAGGAGATATACGTAAGAGCTCAAGAATAGAGATAAGTGCGGGTGTTTTCCCTAATTGCTCTACAAGATCGTACTCAGGCTTAGTTGACGAAAGATTGGTATTCTTAGTAGAGGTACCTGGCAATGTGATCTTACCTCGACGGGTTGTAACATGACATTCAGAGGTAGATGTGGATGAAGATCCCACACCTTTTAGGACAATTTTGGGTCGCTGAGGAGGATTCTCAGGATTTTTATTTTTGATAGTAATGGTAGAAATATGATTGTCCATTGAGATGTGATTAATAGTGGAATCATAATTGTAAAATGTTCTGGTGTAATTGGCTTGATCATCTGTGACTTTGCCTTTTCCCTTGTCATGTTTTGGGAATGGTTCCTTAAACACCTCATGCTCTTGGTTAGATGAATGTCCCTCAATCTCAATATCTCCTCTGTCAATGAGATCTTGTACAATGTTTTTCAATCGATGGCAATTACTTGTCTTATGACCCTTGCTCTTATGAAACTCGCAATATTCATCATCATTCCACCAATTCGGTTTTACCTTCGGTTCATATGGAGGAAAGTCTGGGACCGTGATCACTTTGTTTGCTACAAGCTTTTTAAATACTGATTCAAGTGGTTCTCCCAATGGAGTATATTTCCTTCGTGGTTTAGCAGCCGTTTGATTGTTCACTTGATTGTTGGTAGAACTTGATCCAGAAAAGATGAACTTTGGTCTCACTGTGTTGGCATCAACAACACCCTCATTAACTGTATTCTTGTTCTTGTTCCAAAACTTTGGTTTGTCCTTTCCCTTAAAGTCCTCTTTGTTTTCTTTGAATAGTTTGATAACTCCTTGTTCAATCAAGACCTTTTCTGTTGCTAGGCCCTTTTCAATGACATCCTTAAATGTAGACAAACAAGCTTTTCTGAGATCATAACCAATAGCCTTGTTAACATTTTGTGTGAACATTTCCACCATTTGTTTTTGCGGGATTTCACAAGAGCATCTGCTAGCTAAGTTTCTCCATCTTTGTAAAAATGACGCAAAAGATTCTCCTTCTTTTTGTTTCGTATTGCACAAGGTAGTAACTGAGACATTTGTTTCAATGTTGTAAGAGAAATGTTGGATGAATGCCTCTGCCAAGTCGCCCCATGACTTAATACCAGGAGGTAATTGAGAAAACCATTCCATCGCTTGATCTCCTAAGCTCTGTGGGAACAACCTCATTAAGTATGTTTCTTCTGCGGCTACCTCAATGCAAGCTGTGAAGAATTGTCTTATATGTGCCTTGGGGTCTCCTCTCCCTCTATATTTGTCAAATTTCGGTGTTGCAAAGTGCGGAGGAAACAGAGGCATTGGAATGCTCTTATCAAATGGATAAGGGCATATATCTCTCATAGTATATGTGGGTTTTGATGTGCCCATGTCTTCCACTTTCTTTTGTAGATCTCTAATTTGTTGCTCCAAATTATTTTTGGGAGGAGATGGATTTCTTGTAGCATATCCCATGTTTGAAACACCCATTTGAGGAGGAGCTTGTTGCATGTATGGATGATACTGATCGTAGACATGTCCATATGGAGGTCTATATTGTTGCGACATGTATGGAGCGCTTGGCATAATTTCTTGTTG
The DNA here is from genome assembly GCF_030272615.1 of Cryptomeria japonica. NCBI lineage: Eukaryota > Viridiplantae > Streptophyta > Pinopsida > Cupressales > Cupressaceae > Cryptomeria > Cryptomeria japonica. The sequence goes on along the minus strand of NC_081411.1, from coordinate 179,679,569 downwards.
AGGGACCCCATATCTGTTTTGTGTATATAAACCATATTCAATAGGCCTTTCATTTTCCATTGTGTTGCCCCCAATTTTGGCATGAGGTCTCCTTGTGTCAAAATTTTGAGGAAGTCCTTGAGTATCCATTTGTCTTGGTTGACCCATATCTTGAGCATGTGTTTGAGCATAGGGCCTCCATGATGGTCTTTGAGTGTAAGTATCATACATTTGAGCTTGTGTATGTGGGATTGCTGGTTTCTGAAGCAAAACTGATGGTGACTCCGGCATCATATTATTTGGTCCTCCACTATTAGGTTGAGTTTGTTGTGAAGGTCTACTTTCCATAAGTTGAGATAAGTCAAAATCATGTGGTATTTTAGCTCCACTTTGTGCCATCATGTTTAGGAAATATTGACGATCTCTCCTCATTATCTCTTCAACCAGTCTATTGAATTGAGGATCCATTATAGATTCTTGTATGTCTGCTGATAGTATTGAAGAATTGTCCACATTATCATTGTGTGTAGCGTTGTGTATAGCGTTTGCGCTTTCCATATTTGGATTGTGTCTATAAACATTCATGTCTGGTAATGTAGTGTGCTCAGGATTGTAGAAGACATCATTGTCATACTCATAAGAACTCATGTTTACGGACCCTTGAGCTTCTTTAGCTTTTCTCCTAGATTTTTGAAGGCGGGTTTCAACCATGAACTAGGTGTTTAGCAATATGTGAGAGACTAGACGAAAATGACAAGAGTATGTAAGACTAAGAGTTGTATGGAATGTAAATGAATCTGAAGTTGTACTTGCAATGTCCAAAGTGTAAGACCAAGTATGTATGTTGTAGAGTAGGTGTGACTTCCAAAGAGAGGATAGTTTCTCTTGATGAGGTAAGCTGACCTTGACTCTAAGTAAGACCAAATGAGACCCAAAGGTAAGAAACCTTGATGAGGGACCACTTAGCAAAGTGTTGTAGTGTGTTGACAAAGTATGATGAGGACAAGCAAGTGACCTTTTGACTCAAGTTTAGACAAGTCTGAATGTAAAATGAGGTATGAAGCAATGATGGACTGTGTAAGACCTTAGAACAGGCTGAATGCTAGATGAAATCTGAAGAGACAACCTAGGAAGCTCAAGTGTGCCGAAACTGATTTCTTTGTTTGCTTGACTGTTAAACTTTTCAAATCCTGACACAGACGCCTCTGTATACTTCACAGACGCGGTTTTAAGACACAGACGCTATTCTGTTTGACGCAGACGTGATTCTGGGATTTCCTGTTGATGTTTGCTGGGACTGTAACAGTTTTTTGCAATTGTCGACACAGACGCGCCTGTATACTTCACAGATGCGATTTCCAGACACAGACGTGTCTCTAATTGACACAGACGCTGATAAAAACACAGACGTTATTCTGTACTTCACAGACGCGTTTATCAGACACAGACGCGATTTTAACCGACACAGACGCGTTTCTGCAACCTTAGTGCAATCTTTCCTATCTGTGAATTTGTTTTACTGTGACCAAATCAGATTTTTCGACTGTTTTTCGTGACAAGAGGACACAGTGTTGATGACCCAATGTTTGCAGACTGTTTAGACTCCAAAAAGTGTGTTGTTTGATGTAAAAAGTTTTTGCATACACTTGAAGACACAAAAGACACAATGTTTTGCTATTTTGTCTTGATTGTTTGAATGTTTATCATAAGTCAAGCACAATTCTTATGGCTGGCCAAGACAATAGTTGTTGATCCCACATGGGGTTTTACCCCCGAGGCTACGCTATTCAGAGCGGATACTTAGATGCTTGACCTCACTGGCTCCACCCTCGGCACTCACTTCTCGGGTCAGCCAAGCATCAGTCCCCATGAAAACTCCCCATGGCGAACTTTGTATCTCTACTAAGAACCGTATGTGTGTGGGCCGCTACCAGAGGTCCGACCTCCTGCCTCAACAACTAGAAGGATTTGGGCATCTAAAACAAAATGGTGCTAGTAAGGGCATCTGCTCATGTGGCCATACATGCGGCACTTTCAGCTCTGTAAATACAGAAGGCTCCCAGCCGGTAGGGGTTACGCCCTACAAATGATCAAATAAATTTGATCAAACGGGTTTATGGGGAGACATAGTGTCGGTATGAACTAATCAGCACACGTTATTCATAGTTTTCACCATGAATACATTTGATTATAGTGGCTTGGAAGAAGATGGCTTTTCTTTTGCTACCACTTGGGTCGTTCTCTTCTCACTAGTAGTCCTAATGACCACACGGGAAGACAGGCCCTCTAAAGAGTAAACAAAAAGAGCCTATTGCTCAAGACACAAAAGACAATGGTTCAATTTTAGTGCACCAATTGAAGTGTTTGCTAGGCTATGAAACAAGGCACACAATAAAAAATTACAAAACCCTAGCTAAGGCCCTGCAACAAAATTGTTAGTAGTTTGGGTTGTTTCAAATGATAACCCCTTCCTGCAAGCACACAAGTTAGGTAAATTTTAAGAAAACCCAAAAAGACTTTGTGAAAAGGGGCCTTCAACAAAAACGTATTTGCCTCCAAAGCAAGCTGCACAAATCAGGTTAGCTAGATCTGCAAAGGTTAGCCAAAAATAAACCAGATCTGAAACCCTAAGTACAAAAATCCGAAAACCCGAATCGAAAAACTTGAAAAATTTGCAAAACAGAATGCACAGACGCTGCTATACCAGACACAGACGCGTCTGTCCGACACAGATGCGGGTCTGTGATTCACAGACGCGGTCACAGAACACAGACGCTTCTTTCTGTTACAGACGCGATCAGATGGTTCACAGACGCGATTCGGGATCACAGACGCGATTCGGGATCACAGACGTGACTTTCGGAAACCTGCAAAAATAAAAATGACAAAAACACAGACGCGATCCAAGATATCACAGACGCCTCTGAAATACAAAAACGCGATCCGAACACTCGCAGACGTGGAAAAAACCTAAAATGTCGTCGAAATCGTCCGATCTGCAACTTCAAAAATGCCAAATCTGCAACAAAATGTTAAATGCAAAGGGACAAGAGTCCCACCGGGCGTGCCAAAATGTATATGGTGAAAATGGATAGCAATAAACAACAATATTGAAAGACTAAAATGGATTCAACCACTAAACCCTAGCCTAACAATGAACAAAGATCCACCATAACATATGAAGATAACCTAAGACAATACAAATAACTCAAAATCACAAAGATTATACCATCACATGTCCACTAGGGTTTTGATCTCCATTCTTCCTATCTCCATTGATCTTGCTTGATATACTTGCTCTCAGATTTTTGTATGCACAAGAGCTCAACAAAGAACGGAATGTGGTTGCAAGTAGAATTGTAGTGTAGTCAATTGATCAAGTAGTTAGGGTTTTACAATGAAGAAAGCATCTCTTTAAATAGAAGACACAATATGAAATGGAGGGTTAAGATTGAGAGGTGTAAAAAGAGAGGTCGGCTAGGATTAGAGGGTAGGTATAAGAAATACCAAAATAATGAAAGAGGTAGGTAGTGTAGGAATTAAGAGATGAATGACATGTGTCATGTGTAGAAAAAGGTAATGAATTAATTAAATAAATAAAGATTTATTTAATTAATAGAAGAAGTAGGATAATTAAATAAATAAAATATTTATTTAATTTAGGAAAGGGATAATTTAAATAAATAAATGTATTTATTTAAATGAGAAATAAGGCTAGAAGAGGATAAATGAATTAATTAAATAAATAAAGATTTATTTAATTAATAGAAGAATTAGGCTTAGATAATTAAATAAATAAAATATTTATTTAATTAGACATGACAATTTTAGGTGTCTACACCCTCCTCTTGGTCCCCCTTGTGATGGTGCTCCAAATGATAGTATTGCTTTGACTATTGTTTGTCGATGAAGGAAAGATCGTTTTTCCCCCTCTCCCAAAACTCTTCCTTGAGTTGTGAGTGATTTTTCGACCCACCTTTGATGTGGGCTACTAGTTGTTCTGTTAGTGTGTAGTAAGTGGTCTATTTTGGCCTTTTTTGTCAAAAGTTTGTTCTTAACCAATTGTTTGTGACCTTTTTAGCCTGTCTTTATATAGGGTTAGCACCCTCGTTCTACTTTTAATATAAAAAACATTAAAATCTTCCTTTATGACTTGCAAATATATGAGGATGAGATATTAAATAATCCTCTTTCACTTTTGTATATTAAAGAGCTTGAAAGAATTTCAAATGTATTTTCTAAACCCTATACAATGTTGTTTGACATTGTCAATGTCCACATGTTCAATTAAATGTTTATAACCATAATTGAATTCTTGCTCTCAAAATATTCCCATCATATATATTACTTCTATTATAATAGAATATCGAAATTGAAAAATATTGAAAAATGAATGCTTCATTAGAGAATTAGACACAATGCTATTATCACTCCTTAAAATGTTTATTGTACTTCAATTTGAAAGTGTTAATTCACAAAACACTAGTGGATTTTTTTCCATTTATATATTTCCAATGATATGTAGTCTTTTGAAGGTTTTGGAATGTTAAGTTAACTCTAAATGAAATATTTGTAATGTTGACTTGGTCATGGTCGTGACATATTACTTGGGTTATTGTCCAAATTTAAAACTACAAATGTCTCTCGTGTGATCTGGAACCCTCATAGGTCAAATTTTATTATTCACAAGACAACAATGCATATATCATCAATGCATTTATAATGATATATGACACTCAAGCGCCCTACAATTTTAGGGTTGTGAGTAGGCATTTTAGCGTGCAACTCGTTGAAGCTTTACAATAGTTAATTGTAATGACACCTCGCATCCAAATTGAAAGCCTTAATGGTTGAATATCCAAATTTACAATATATTTATAAGTTCCTTTTGATTAGAAATTTCTAATGATTTAGAAGGAATTTTATTTATATGTTACAAGTGCTAAAATTAATCTATCATCAAGTTTATAAATTCTATTTATTTAATTATACTTACTATTATCCCTAAATCATTCATTAGGGATGAAGGTTTTACCAATTGGTAATTTTTTTTACAATCAATTTTTTATTGGAGCTTTAACTTATATTTATTGGGTAGTATTTTGTTATCAAAAGCTAGTTACTATTTATAGAGGTCAAGCATCTTGGTGGTTATAATGATTTTGAGTGCCCATCTTCCCATCAAATTAGTTTGATACTTGAAATCAATTTTGGGATGGTTATTAAATATCTTTAACCACTTTGGAACTAATAAAAAACTAGGAGCCTGAATCAAGTAGGTTGGTAATTTGATTCCAACCTATATTGACAAATGTTAAGCAAGTTTGTAAATTTTCAAGGAGGGTTGTTGGGATGTAAAACCAACTTGAACACCACATTTAGGGGATGAATACACCATTTCAAAGTATAAATACAAAAAAAAAATTGAAATAACATAAAATAAAATCTCTTATATAAAAAGTGATGTTCCATGTAATCTCTTTTTTTAGCATTTATTGAACAACTAAATTACAATGTCAATTTCATAAAATAAACTATATTAAAAATATAAAATAAACTAAAAAATACACATTTTATTAGTTTACATCTTCTTTAAATTCAATACATATATGTTATTTTTTATTGATTCTAGTAAAAAAATTAGATCAATGTTAGCCATTTCCTTTATAAAAGTGTGACACGACTTTGTACTTTAGGAATGTCAACATCATATTAGAGTATTGGAAATCTAGATGTTGTACCTAGTTGCCTTTGTTTTGTATGATATTGATATGGTATTGAATCTATTTATTCAATTATTTAACTTTGGAGCATTGATTATGCACTTTCTCCTATGAGATGTTGCATATGTGTGTATCTTGTAAATTGTCTTGTGTGGATTTTATTTGTTAAGCCTTATTCTTGTTCACCTTAGTTACATTGGTTTCTTTTTAATTAAAATAAGCAACAAAACAAGGGTGTTAGCCCTGTATACAAACAACCTATAAGCAGCAAAAAGAAAGACATCAGAACAAGGGTGCAAACCCTAAATAAGCTCCAGTTGAACATGTCATTAACCACCCATTAACAGCAAGTTAGAAGACCACTATTAAATGCCCACCAAACCAACAATAATACAATAGAAAAAAACTAGCATCCCAACTCAAGACTTGCAATATCCCCTATTGTTATATGATTGAGAATGTAGGAAATATCAACAACCAATTGACTGACAACCTATTGTTCTAGTTCTTAGACTGTATAACCTGCGCATTATGCGGTTTCTGATGCAGTCTTTTGGTTTTTGATTGAAGGTATTATTTCAAACAGTTCTAATGCAATCATTAAGCTTACGGTTCTTAAATCAGACTGATAACCTTGTATTTGACTCCGATACAAATGTAATTGCAAGAGATTCCAATCACAAACTCACTTTCTTTGATATTCATAATGCATATATGAATGTAGCGTCCTAAAATTGTGACACTTGCAATTTCGACTGCATTTCGGTCTTCACGATGGCGACGCAACACGGAACCTGAATGGAGACCCCGAAACCTGTTTATGACACCAAAAACTGCATTTTTCAAGCACCCTGGCCTGATCCTCCTTGCACCCTGTCGTCCCGGGAGGTGGGACCATGGCGCCCAGCACCCTAGTCCCCCAGGACCATGGCGCCCAGCGCCCTGGTCCCTGGCCCTATTTTGGGCCCGGTCTCCTATGGGACTTCGGGTCTTTTTGTTTGCAAATTGGAAAATTATCTTTCCTAGTCGGCCTAAGGTCGGGAAAATCAGTCGTTTAACCCTAATTGGCAAGTATATAAACTACTTTTCCTCTTTCATTTTGGGTAAGATGAAAAAGAAGGACATATGTGTACAAGCATGGAAACTATACTCAAACATTCAAGCATTCAAGCATTCAAGCATTCCTTCTAAGTCTCCATTCAAGGCTAAGTGTTGCATTCAAGACAAGGATTCAACCATTGAAGAGGAGATCACATACTACAACATACAACATACAACAAACAACAACATCTATACCTTCGCACATAAGGATACAAACATCCTTACAACAAGGTATTAGTACTTGTTTTACATTATAGACATTTACATTTACAGCAATTTCTCATTTCTTGGTTAATTCCAAAACCGGGGTTTGACCTAAAGGCAAACCCCTAATCCCTAACCCCCCAATCGTCTTCGCTTTTCTGTGTGTAGGTTGCAGGTACACGGCTGAAATTGAAGATCTGGAATCCTTGTGCAGAGACGAACAGATCCCCCTTCGTTTCACGGATTTTTCGGAGGACCGTGTGCACGCCGGGTGCCATCGTCCCTTCAACTTTTGCTCAAATTTGCAGGACAGCGCCGTATCGACATTTTACTGCTAATTCCAGGTCCGCAGCTTCATCCTATATCCCTATCTCAGTTTATAAGCGAATCTTTCTCACTTTCTATGCATTCCTAGCTTAATTCTTCTATCAACATTCTTTACAAAAGAGGGCAGCCTTGCTTTCTTAACCCTTGAAACTCATTTAGCATCCAATCTTGCATTGTGTGGGATTGGATCTTGTGGGTTTCAACCCCTCTTTTGAATGTAAAGTCTCCCAAGTGAAAACCATCAACCCTAGCAACCTCCCTTCTCTCTCCTCGAAGTTGGAAGAGGGGAGAGCAACTAGGGTTCGATCGCGATTTTCCACTTTACATTTTGGTGAACCCGACGTGAACATCCTTTCTGACTATTCATGGTTAGATCTGAAAATTGGATTCCTTGATTACATTTCCATGTTTGATCTTTTGCAAATTTTAGAGGTTGATTGCATAAAAACCCTAAAACTTTCTTTTTGAAAATTGAACTTGTGAAATATTTAATTATTAATGCTTGTTTCAGATCTACTCTTCTATTACAAATTATCAATTCATATTTGTGCTTTAATTTTGAAAATTAAGTGGTTAAGTGTCAAAACCTTAATTTTTGAAACCCTTTTGATTCAACCTTTGTCCGACAATTTCACTGATCAAAACATCTCCAAATCAGCTGTAACTTTGGATTCCGCAATAAAATCACAATATCTTTCATCCCTGAAAATTTGGAAAAAAGTTGCGAGGACCGTGTGCACTCCGAGCGCCATCGTCCCCGACATTTTTTCCGAAATTTTGGGAGCAAGATCTTACTATATTTTCCTGCTAAAATCCAGAATTTTGGCTGATTTTATCAATTATAACACTTTCAAAATTACAGTCAAAGTTGGTCTTGTGATTGCTTGGTTTAGGGCTTCTAATCATTCAAAAATCATTGAAATTGAAAAAAAAATTTCAAAATTGTGTTCTTACTGTCCTAAATCTGAAAAGTGTGTTTGCATTCATTCAAAATTTCAGTACTTTATTCAAATTCTTGCAATTTGTGACTTTTGAAATTAAGTGCTTAATTACAACAACTTTGATTTCCGCTTTCAAAATTGAATTTTGCGTGAAATTGAGTCAACTTTTAAATTTCAAAATTTGCATTGCTCTTGACATTCCCTCTAAAATCATAAAATTCAAAATTTTAGTTTCCCTCTCCTTTTTCAAAATTCAAATTTTGCATTTTTCGACAATCTTGGTAGGGTTCAATTTTGAGATTGCAACTTTAATTTGGCCTATCTACAGATCGTAAAATCACTCAATTTTTTCAGATTAGCTCTAAAATCATCATAACTTTCATCCCTGCAAATTTCGAAAAAAGTTGCAAGGACCGTGTGCACTCCGAGCGCCACGGTCCCGGACATTTTTTTCGAGATTTCGGGAGACTGTCGTGATTGCATTTAACAGCTTAAATCCAGAAGATTGGTTGATTTTACTGAAAATTGCTATCTCTAAAATTCAAAATCTTCTCTCCCTCCCTAGTGCATGAGTTTTACAACAATAAGCCCTACTTACACTATTCCCGTTAGGCGAAGCCGTAGAATTAAGTCTTTCCGAGGAGATGGAACCTAATTTGAATAGCCTTTTTAACGAGGACATGGGTAATTCCTCTAATCCTCCTAATGATGAAGAAGCTCTCCATGAGGTTTCTGTAGAACAACTTTCGAAATTGGATAACCAATTTGATGATTTTCACCAATGGATGTCTCATGAGTACCCCGATAGTCAAGCTCTTCCTTTAATTGAGGGTCTAAAACATATGCTTCAAAGTGATAAGAATGGAATTGATATTTTGCGTGGTATTGCACACATTGTGGATTCGAATGTGATGCCTATAAAGAGTTGTGCCGAAACTTTAGGTTATACACAACCTCCCACTCAAGTCAATCATTCTGTTCCTCTGACAACTTCTATTGCTAGCATACCTACCTTTACATCAAACATAATGACTACTTCTATACAAGACATTCCCCCTGTGATCACCAGTCATGGGGGCAATCCTTCTTCTTCAATTAACCCTCTTCCTTCATTTAATCCAACTTCTTCATTCATTCCTTCAATGAGTGTTCCTATTACATCTCCACAAATGAACATGGCGCAAGGGGGCAATTCATTTAACCATTCCATTCCTCCTTGTAGTGTTCCTCCTGTCCAATCATCTCCTATGACTAATTATCATAGAGTCCCACCACCTTACTCTCTACCTTCTTTCAATAACATAACACCTCCATCTCAATCTAACACGTCTAATATGAATTCTTCGACTGAAGCGACCATTAACAATCTTGTACAAACTGTCTCTTCTTTACAGCAACAAATTGCCTCTATGAATCAATCTAAGTTTAGTGTGCCCACATTTGATGTTGCGAGCCCACTTTCTCTTGACATTGTTCGAGCTATCCCTCCTAAACATGTTGAAATCCCGCATTTGGAGCTTTATAATGGTAAAGGCGATCCTCTAACACATGTTAAGACTTTTCAAACAATATGTACTGATTTTGCTTATGACCAAAGGTTGCTTGCGAAATTGTTTACTAGAACATTAAGAGACAAAGCCCTACAATGGTATTGCTCATTGCCTTCTTATTCTATTACTTCTTTTGAACAACTTGCAAATGCTTTCATTCAACAATTTCAAAACAATATAAGTCCTAAAGTTACTTTGATTGATTTAATGCATTGTAAACAAGGTGTTAAAGAAAAAGTGACTGATTTCATTGGTAGATATAAGCATTTGTATGCTCAAATTTCTTTTCCAGTGCCTGACAATGATATTCAAAGAATCTTTATTTCTAATTTACAAAAAGATATTCGAGACAAACTTCTGTTTTCTGAGTTTACTTCTTTCCAACAGTTGTGTGCAATTCTTCACAATTATCAACTGACTATGAGTCAAATGGAACAATCACATCCTATGGCTCCGAGTGATAATGGTGATAGCAGTCAACAACCATTTGGGAAGTTTAAACCGAACAGAGATTCCAATAAATTCAATGAAAACATCATCAACAACAATGTGAATGCAGCATCAGGTGTGCCTCCTATTTCTAAGTTTTTCAAGAAAGAAAGAAAGTATACTCCTTTGAATGAATCATTGCATAGTATTATGAATAAGTTATTGGAACAAAATGTGCTTACTCTTCCTCCTATAAGGCAAATTGATCCTGCAAAGATTACTTCACCTTATTTTGATAACAAATCTTTTTGTCAATTTCATCGTCAGCCTGGGCATGATACTGAAAAATGTTTTTCTTTAAAGGGTAAAATTCAAGATTTGATTGATAATAATACTATCTTTGTTTCTGGAGTGAATGATAAAGGCAACACATCTGTAGCTCCTCCTAACCAAAATCTTCAGATTTTTACTGATCCATTACCTTCTCATACCTCTAATGCGATTGAGGCTAATGATTCCTCTTTCTCATCTGATGGTCTTGTGTCTATGACTCCGAATGTGATTAACTTTGTAGAGCAGCAAGAAAACCCTAAAGAACCTTCCATCACATTTGATTCTAGTGAAACTATCAGGGCACCTGATGGTCCTTTATACATAGTTGCAAAAGTCAAGAATACACCTTGTCGTGGAGTGCTTATTGATCCTTCGTGCATGGTTAATATTATTACTGAGGAATTTCTTTTTACTTTGCAATTGAATCAAGTGATCTATGACAAAACAGATGTGGTTGTGACATTATTTGATGCATTTTCTTCTCCTGCAATTGGTTCTATTACATTACCTATTGAAGTTCATAACAAATCTCTTGATGTGAACTTTGCTATTATTCCATCTTCTGAACAATTTCGTGTGAAGCTTGGCTATCCTTGGCTATCTTCCATGAAAGCTATTTCTTCTCCTATTCATAAGTGTTTGAAATTTCCCCATAATGGTGAAGTTGTTACTGTCAATCATAGTCTCTTTAAACCAGCTGAAAGAACCTCTAGTGTTCCTATTGATTACTTTTGGCCTAAACAATTCCAATGTCTTCCTCTGCGAAGTGATCATCTGTTCAAATCTTATCAAAAGTGGAAAACAAATATGATCCTATCTTTAAGTGAACCTAGAACACCTAAACTTGATATTCCTATCATTCTTGAGAAGGAAGTTCTTCCTTTGAAAGATAAAACTAATGTCTTTCCTCAAGAAGATTCCCAACCCATTCCTATGGATGTGACTATGTCTATGCCTAATAAACCTTCTAAAAGTAGACCTATACCTCCTCGTCATGAAGGACTTGGTCTTCTTCCTAAACCAAATATTCCTCCTTTATATGGAGCAGTTCCTCCTCCTTCCTTTTATAGAGAGAAGAGACCTTCTTCTTCTCCTATTATCCAGCCTAAGAGACCACAACCTAAACACCCAAGTGATAAGGATGAGAACATTCCTCCTCCTCAATCTTCTTCACTTCCTACTAAGACTAGACGAAATCGTGCTGCACGTGAACGCCGACGAAAGCGTCGTCTTAGAGCTCAAGCAGCTGCTTCTCAAACTTTACAATCTCCAAAAACACCTTCAACAAGCATTATTCCATTTTCTCCAAAATCTCCTAAACATAAGATGCATGATGGTCTTGATCCTGTGCGAGTTAAAGATCCTATTTTTATAAATCTTGATGATGATATAGATGAAAATGTTATTCATGATGAACATATTACTCCTCTTGCTTCTGATAGTGAATATGAACTTGTTGATATTGATAACCATTTATCTAACGAATTTTCTAAAGCACTTATCCTAGCTCCTCGACAAGAACAACGTGGCTTGGAACATGAACATAGCCCTTGTTTGGATCTTGTGATAGCTCCATCTGCTGTGTTGGATGTTCCTCCTCTAGCGTGTTCCCTGCCTTCCCGAAACATTGATCAGCAAGATCGGGGGGTAGATGACGTGCTAGACTAGTTTCATTAGCATAGCAGATTCTCTCCTCCTCTCTTTTGTAACTTCTTCTATGTGTTATTCTCATTCTTCTATTTGTTGTCCTTAGTGTTGTCTACTTGAGGACGATGCAAAGCATTGAGATCTCTTTGGTCTCTCTCATGTTGACTCAAAAGACACATGTGTTCCCTTCTTCTAGGTGACCTTCCTTGATTGGGGAATGAAGAACAATTATGCATACATACATATGATATATATACATGACTTATCATACAGCATACTGACCCCGAGGAAAGCGAAGTCACCTCGTGCTTTGTGTTTTGTATCTATTATCCTTGGGTTTATCTCACACTTGGGGGTTAAATCTTTGCGATAACGTGCTCCTTTCCTTCTCATTTCTTATGTGTATCACTACGTTAAAACAATCACCCCCGTTGAGGCGTGTGCGATCGCTTTAACGTAGGGGGGCATACACCCTGTCTATCCCTTTAAGATACTTAAAAATTTCTTGGCGAACTTAGCTTTGCCTTGAAAACTTTCGGTATTTCTCTTGCATGACTCATAGTGAGGGAACCTTACTACTGACAGTCATGGTTCTCCCTCGTGATCTTCCCTTTTACTTTGTCAATCGAAGTCGTAAGATCCTTAGTCCACTGGGGGCTTGGTGTGTCTTGCCTCCTTGACGTGGTGAAAGTCTTTTAATGTTGTTTCCTTGTACTTTACTGGAAGTATGAGCATACATACTTCCGCTAAAGTGGGGGCTAAATGTAGCGTCCTAAAATTGCGACACTTGCAATTTCGACTGCATTTCGGTCTTCACGATGGCGACGCAACACGGAACCTGAATGGAGACCCCGAAACCTGTTTATGACACCAAAAACTGCATTTTTCAAGCACCCTGGCCTGATCCTCCTTGCATCCTGCTGTCCCGAGAGGTGGGACCAGAGCGCCCAGCGCCCTGGTCCCTGGCCCTATTTTGGGCCCGGTCTCCTATGGGACTTCGGGTCTTTTTGTTTGCAAATTGGAAAATTATCTTTCCTGGTCGGCCTAAGGTCGGGAAAATCAGTCGTTTAACCCTAATTGGCAAGTATATAAACTACTTTTCCTCTTTCATTTTGGGTAAGATGAAAAAGAAGGACATATGTGTACAAGCGTGGAAACTATACTCAAACATTCAAGCATTCAAGCATTCAAGCATTCAAGCATTCAAGCATTCCTTCTAAGTCTCCATTCAAGGCTAAGTGTTGCATTCAAGACAAGGATTCAACCATTGAAGAGGAGATCACATACTACAACATACAACATACAACAAACAACAACATCTATACCTTCGCACATAAGGATACAAACATCCTTACAACAAGGTATTAGTACTTGTTTTACATTACAGACATTTACATTTACAGCAATTTCTCATTTCTTGGTTAATTCCAAAACCGGGGTTTGACCTAAAGGCAAACCCCTAATCCCTAACCCCCCAATCGTCTTCGCTTTTCTATGTGTAGGTTGCAGGTACACGGCTGAAATTGAAGATCTGGAATCCTTGTGCAGAGACGAACAGATCCCCCTTCGTTTCGCGGATTTTTCGGAGGACCGTGTGCACGCCGGGTGCCATCGTCCCATCAACTTTTGCTCAAATTTGCAGGACAGCGTCGTATCGACATTTTACTGCTAATTCCAGGTCCACAGCTTCATCCTATATCCCTATCTCAGTTTATAAGCGAATCTTTCTCACTTTCTATGCATTCCTAGCTTAATTCTTCTATCAACATTCTTTACAAAAGAGGGTAGCCTTGCTTTCTTAACCCTTGAAACTCATTTAGCATCCAATCTTGCATTGTGTGGGATTGGATCTTGTGGGTTTCAACCCCTCTTTTGAATGTAAAGTCTCCCAAGTGAAAACCATCAACCCTAGCAACCTCCCTTCTCTCTCCTCGGAGTTGGAAGAGGGGAGAGCAACTAGGGTTTGATCGTGATTTTCCGCTTTACAATGAATTACAAATGACCAATGTGCCTTAATAGTCAAGAGACATTTCTTCAAACATTTGACATACAACTGATATCATTATACTAAATTAGACCTGCAGCTTATTCCATTTATTATGTGACAAAATATGACTCCCAAACTGACTTAATATTGAATGCAGTCCTAATACAAACTCAAATTTGATATATATATATATATATATATATATATGCTCAGATTGAACCATCTTCAACATTATTATTGACCCAAAATGACTATGGAAACAATAACAACAAGCTATTTATAAAATTGCCCACGTGGTAATTGAAGAAGCAAGCAATATCAGATAAATGCAATCCTTCTTGAGCCCAAATGATGTCCTTTCCAAAATTGCCCCTACAACTTGGAGTTCTCAAAAAATAACTACTAATGACAACAACTAGGAACCTTCTCTAGCATCAAAACCATCAATTTAGGATTAAAGTGGTCCAATTAGGATAAATCGCCCCTGCAACTTGGAGTTCTTAGAAAATATCTACTAATGAAAGCAACTAGGAATCTTCTCTAGCATCAAAACCATCAATTCCTCCTTAGGATTAAAGTGCTCTAGTTAGGAGATAAATCGATGCATTAAGTGAGCCTTATGATCCAAAATCGTGGTCTTTCCAAGCCACAACAATGTCTGAAATAGCAAGGATATAACTCAATCAAATAGGAGAATGTAATTTGTTGAGACAAAATCGTTCAAGCTTTCTTCAAAACCCTCAAAACCAACTCTAACGAACTTGGCATTATGATGCAAATCGTGATGTTTCCCAAACTGATGGTAGTATGAAGATGTATGAGATTAAAACTCAGAAATGAACAAGTGCTAATAGCCTTCTTGAAAGGATCAATGAAATCCTCAAGCATTCACAATATCTTCAACCACTTCTCAAAATCGAACTTAAGCAAGGTTGGCCCTTGGCCACAATTCAAACACAAGTGAGATTACTAAAGTATCACCTCCTCAAATGCAACCCTTCAAGAGATCTTTCACTCCCTCAGTTATGCTATCAATGGGAGTTTTCGTTCCCAAAGGCAAAAGATCTGCAAAAGCCCCTTGGCTCCACAAAACCCAATCAATACAAATATCAATTCTTGGATGTCTAACAATGAGGCTGCCTCCTCTATTTATTCTTTTCCTCACATAGGTCGGCCTCCTTCTAGAAGATTCCTTTTAAAAAAAAATTAATTGAACTTCTAGAAGATTCCCCTTAAATAATAATAATATTATTTAAGTGACTATTATTTAATTTGCACTTTAGATAATTAAAATATCATTATGAATATAAAGTGCAACACGCGTGACATCATCCATGAGAACACATTATCTCACTTAAAATCATATTAAAATGGAATGTGAAGCCACAAGCAACTACCCAATTGACCCTCTCATCAACCTTTTGGCCTACGAGGATCAAGTAATAGGCCAAACTCCTCTGCGGACTGATCCTCATGAAAATGGGGACATTACAAGACTGGAGAGAAACACTCGAAACTCGACAAGAAAGGATTTTTTTTTGGGGGGGGGTGTGGGGGGGGCATGAGGGGGGGAGAGTTACCTTTCCACCTACGACAAACATCAGTCCAAACAATACTATTATTAGGAACAACATTGTAGTTAGGTTCAATCGGATAAATCCTAAGAGTATTTGTCCACATCTAGAGAAGACTTGTTGTAGAATACCATCAGGAGCAAACCGTTGTTGTAGAACATAAGCAAACTGTTGCTACAGAGTAGGAGCAACAAGAGTAAAAGCCTCAAGGCCAAAGGAGGTTACACCAGTAGCATCCAAGAGGCTAACAACGGCCTCAACAACAATAAGAGGTACAACCTTAGCTTGGGAGGATTTTTCATCCGCATGTGAGGAGTCACCAGAATCAAAAGCCTTGATAGTCATATGATCAACACTAGCATCTTTCCACCAAGTAGCAATACCTTTATGGCATAAGAGAGAGCAATCCGAAGTTAAGTGAACCGTTGAGAAACATATATGACAATGAAATGGGAGGCCCTCATAATCCAACGATTGAGTCCATGGCCTATCCCCAACCATAAGAACCACATCCCCAAGGAGAGGCATAAAGATGTTAATGTCGATTAATTAACAGAGCATCATCAACCTTCAAGAATCGACCGACAAAGTTACCAATAGCCTAATATCAATAATGCTTTAAAAAAATGAAGGGGAAGGTTGGGAAGGCAAACCCGTACTAAATGTACATTGAATGGTTCAGTAAGAGGGTTAAAAGAAGTTGTCTAGGGTTTGACCGAGAGAGAGTTAACTCCCCAAGCCCACAAATTGCCTAGCACCAAGTCACGATCATCAAAACATTGGTATGTTTTTTATTAGTAAAACAACGTTAACTAGTGCACTAACCCTTAACATAGTCAAGAACTATCAACAGAAAACAAGTAACATCAAGAGAAATGATGTTGGCAACAAGAACAACAACAAAAAGGCAGTTAGAAACAAACACGGTCAGACAGGCAAGGAATCCTATCCAACCGGAGAACAAAGAAGACCCCAATCAAAGGGAGGGCGAGACACCCAAACCCCAACGAGGGGGGGTTTGGGGCAGGGGAGAGTACTTCCCCTTTTGCCTGCGAGAAACCACAATCCAGGCAATGTTGTCATTAGGTCCATCAAAAGTGAGATCAATCGAATGGGACCCCACAGGGTTACAATCAATGGTGTCAACAAAGTGCTACAACATAACAACAAGAGACAAAACATTGGAATTTTTATTTCAACGAGACAGAGAATATTTTAGAGTACTTGATATAGTTGTCTATTAGAATGTGCGGTAGTTACATATTGTGCATGAGAAACTCTATTCACTTTTATTAAAGTTTTGGCAATGATGTAATCATGATGACATGTAAAACTCGATATCACTTTTTATGGGAATTTTGTGTCGCTAGATAGTGTGGTGTATCTTTTTTGTTTATAAATCTTGGTTCTAAATCATTTTTGTTGTGGTGTGTGAGAAGCTCTATTTATTTTGAATAGAGTTTTGACAATGATGTTGGTCATGATGACATGTATTTCTCAATATCACTTTCAATGGGATTTTTGTGCATTGTATAGTGTGTTCCAACTTTTTTGTATCAAGATCTTGGTTCTAAACTATTTTTTACGCAATGTGTATTGAGCCACAAACAACCTTTGATTAGAAGATTAATTATCTTTTACAAAGGTTGTTTGGTGTCACAAGGAGCTCTTGGATTCTACCCTTAGGTTGTAGTGAGAGTTCATTGACATCTTTAGTTCTATTAACAAAGGATGTTTGCTCTACACATTATTTGAAGTCTTGAGTCATGGTTTTTATGAAGAACTCATTAGAGTCTTTGTTGAGATTTCAAATTTATGACTTGTCAATTATGATCCTTATTTTAGAGGGTGGATACAAGACCATTTTCTATATAGAGATCACAAGTTTTAGCATGATATAAGACCATTGTCTATATAGGGATCACAATGCACCTTTGGTTGTTATTTTTTTGTATTTATTAATTAAATTGAAAATCATCTTGATTTTCATTTTAATTAATAATTACAAAAAGGTACGTTGATATGTGCATTGTGATCCCTGAATAGACCTTCCCTGTTACAAGTCTCTTGGTAACATGATATGTTCTTTGGAGCATGTGTCCTTATAAGAAAATGTTTATCATAATGTCATAACATGCTCGAATTCAGTAATTCAAACTTTAATAGTGGTATGAATAATTTCTTTTAGTTTGAGTATTAATCATTTGCTTGGAGCTTCGTGATTTTGCATGTTGCATTTGAAGTTGGTATGGATTGATTGGTAGATGCTCATGAATACTAAAACACTGTAAAAATGGATGTTAGTATAAACCAATAGGAATTCATGT
Organism: Cryptomeria japonica; assembly: GCF_030272615.1. Classification (NCBI taxonomy): domain Eukaryota; kingdom Viridiplantae; phylum Streptophyta; class Pinopsida; order Cupressales; family Cupressaceae; genus Cryptomeria; species Cryptomeria japonica. The sequence goes on along the minus strand of NC_081411.1, from coordinate 179,661,447 downwards.
TAGTAACGAGCTTTCAACCTTAAGCAAAACATGAAGTCAAATCCATCCAAAGCATTATCACGGAAGATTAGCGCAAGAAGCTAGTTAGGAAATAAGTAAAACAAAATTACTACCCTATGATGCTCCTTATGCCATGACCCTTCCTTGTCCTCCTCCTCTCCAAGATCCTACTGCTATGTGAAGTATGCCCTTAGCTTGAGCACTAACACAAAGGAATGTCAAATGGAGGATGGGAGATGGTTGATTATGTGATGAGTTGAATGCTTGAAGATGTGAATGGAGTATTAATGTCCAATAGCAATTCCAACTAGTGGAAGAGCTAAAACATAATACAAAGACTTCCTACAAAATATTCAAATTTTAAGCAAAGTAACAATGCATGGATAACTCTTGTGTGTGTGACCCCCAACAATGAAGGAATGAGCTCTATTAATAGGGAAAATGGGCAAACAAAGGGTTGAGATTGAGTTGATTGAGGAAGTGTTGATCCTCAATCCATTTGCTCTCCTTCAAGCCAATCACATGTTGACAAGTGTCAACAATGGAAGTCTTGAGAGGAGAGGGGGACAAAGCATTAAATGATTGAAGACTTGAAGGAAGGCATTAAAGGCTTAAGAAGACTTTAGAAGGAAACCATTAAAGGCCCGAAGACTTTGAAGGAAACCATTAAAGACTTGAAGACTTTAAAGGGAGTCATTAAAGGCTTGAGTTGATGGGTTTTAGGTTAACCTTTGGTTTAGGAATGTGCAAACCATTAAAAGGTGATTAGGCTATTGATAGGCGGTTTAGATATGATTAGGAGGGTTAACTTGCAACTTGCATTTTCAAGAAAGTGCAAGTGGGTGAGGGATTTAGGAATTTAAATAAATATTTATTTATTTAAATGTGAGAGATGGAATTTAAATAAATGTTAATTTATTTAAATGTGAGAGGGGATTAATTAAACAAATATATTTTATTAAGTTAATTAATTGTCAAAATATGGTTAAGTGAATTAAATTAAAAAAATGAACAATTTATTTAATTAATAGAAGAAAATAGCTAGGGCAAATTAATTAAATATTAACTTAATTAATAATTGGATGAATGGTAATTAAACAAATATAAAAGTCATTTAATTATGTGGACAAAATTAGGTGTTTACAAATACTATAGAGACTTGGACAAGGTTGAATATCTCTTGTACATAGAGATGTGTCGAGATGGTTACTTGAAATGAAAATTTCATAATAAGACCAAGGAGCTTACACCCGGATATGGACATGAGAATATTATGGACTTGATAAGAAGGTTGCCCTTTAAAATTAGGTTGTTTTGCTTGTTGTATGCATGGGACAATCTTGTTTTCCATTCTACATCTACTTGGACACTTGTTGAAAAGTGCATGCATGGTTTTATAGATTTTTGTTGTTCTTATTTTGGTCTTCATCTAAGAGACTAATTTTGAGGACTTGTTTGGAGAGGTATAGGAAATGGTGTGTGGCTTTGGGCATATTCCCTTTTTGCAGGAATGATTGGTTTATTTGATCTACCTTCAATATAGGAGGTTTACATCTATAGACGATGTGTTCATTTTAAATTGAATGATTCAATGTTAGTATCCTTTTAATTTTGGTATGTTGGAGATCTTACTTTACACAACTTGGCACATGTTAATGTGGTATAAGGATATGCTTTGATTTGCATGTTCTCTCTTTTCTAATATATTATCTTCTTCCTTAAAATTTCATTGTCTATGAAGAGCTTTGTATTGAATCAAGTATTTTTGTGTACGTTATTGTTGGGAACAATTCGGTAGCTTCATATTCTCTTTCTTCATCGATTGGAGTGCTTTAAGTATTTATTTGGAGATCGGTAATAAGAAATGTTTTATGCATATCCTCTATGTGAGTTTTTTAATTAAGAAAGCAACAAGAACAAGGTATTGACCTTTAATACAATAGCCTAAAGGTAGTGAAAGAGACAACAAAATAGGGGAACAATCCCTAAAAAAATACAGTCAGATAGGCCAAAAGAGAAAAACATGTCAAACCAGCAAACCCCAACTCAAGGAGGGGGAGAAACACTCGAACCATGACAAGGAGGGGAGATAATATCATTAGGACCATCAAAAGGGAGATCAAGCAAGGAGGATCTTGTCGGAACACAATCAGAGGCGCCAACAAAGTGAAGCTACAAAACAACAAGTCGTTGCAAAGGAACAACATCAGGAGCAGATTCAATAGGAGTAGAACAGAGTTGCAAAACAAGAGCAAAAGGATTTAAATCCACAAGGGCAGCAACATTGACAACAGCTTCAATGGTAGTAAGAGACACAACTTCATCCCGGGAGGAGATCTCAACCGCTATGTGAGTGTTATACATTAAAAAAATTATAATTTTGTTTGTCTCAATTTGCAAGTTTTAAAAGATGATAAATTTTCATACTTTATTATTTTAGATATACAATATGTCTAATTTACTATGTTGTTTTTACCCATTAATTGCATTAAAGACTCAAACAGTGGACTATTGATATTTGTAGATCAATTTAGCAATGTGGACTTTGTTAATTGGCCTTTTGTGCATTAATATTGTATTGAAATAAGAGGATTACTACAATGGATATATAGGACCTTGATTGCAATTTTAGGTTGATATGTTCTTGGTGCATAGTTTTACCTATGTTGGTGTTGCTTACTTTAGCTTGCTATGTTTGTTATTCCTAGTGGACTATTGATATTTGTAGATCAATTTAGCAATGTGGACTTTGTTAATTGGCCTTTTGTGCATTAATATTGTATTGAAATAAGAGGATTACTACAATGGATATATAGGACCTTGATTGCAATTTTAGGTTGATATGTTCTTGGTGCATAGTTTTACCTATGTTGGTGTTGCTTACTTTAGCTTGCTATGTTTGTTATTCCTAGTAGTTGATGCTTGTGTTCATGAATAAATTTATTGAAGATTCAACAACATTTTATATGTTTCACCTTGGAATATTTTATTAACTCAAGGGTTTACATGATGGAGGATGAGATTTTTTGCTTGAGATGGTTATTTTGGTTGCTATTGCATGTGTCCTTTTAAAATAGAAAAGCATGTTGAAGAATCAAGTAGTACAAGGTGGCTAAGGGGTGCTTTTATCTTATTGATTTCCTTATGGATGAATATGATATAAAGTTAGAAAATAATAAGATTTAAGTACCATCAACCTTGTAAATCCCATATATTTAATTACTCTTAATATTGTTTTTTATTAGTAAAACAATGTTAACTAGGGTGCTAACCCTTAACATAGTCAAAAACTATTAACAGAAAACAAGTAACATCAAGAGAGATGATGTTGGCAAAAAGAACAGCAGCCCAAAGGCGGTAACAAACAAACACAGTCAGACAAGCAAGGAATCATATCCAACCGGAGGACAAAAAAGACCCCACTCAAGAGAGGGGAGAGCCACCCGAACCCCAATGAGGTGGGGTTTGTAAATAAGAGATGGAAGATTTTCCAATGATAATAATTATCTTTTACCATCAGGGATTTTACTAAACAATAATTTTTATTTATGAAGGTGCAATAAAAATGATGGTAGATTCAACACTTTACCATTTGATTTTAATGTTGTGTTCATGAATAAATTGGAAGATCCAACAACATTTTAAATGTTTCACCTTGGCATGGTTTTTATCCTCGTGGGTTCACATGGACAATGAGAATTCTTGCTTGAGATGGTTATTTTGGTTGCTATTGCATGCATCTTTCTAGAATAAAAGACCATGTTGAAGAATCAAGTAGTACAAGGTTGTCTAAGGAATGTTTTTTCTCTTGTTGGTTTCCTTATGGATGTATATGATGTGAAGTGGGAGAATGATAAGATTAAAGTACCATAAACCTTATAAATCTCATATATTTAATCACTCTTAATATTGTTTGTAAATAAGAAATGAAAGTTTCACCAAATCAAGGATCTTTATTTACTAAGCAATAAAAATCATTCAAAATTACTATTTATCAAGGTAAATCATCTTAATTGTTATAATGGTGTTGTACACAACTTTCCATATGGTTGTTTTGATACTTGAAATCAATTTTGGAATGATTATTAAATGTCTTTAACCACCTCAGAACAAAAGACAAACTAGACATGCAAATGAAGTAGGTAAATAATTTTGTTGAGAGCTATAGTGATATAAGCAAGTTTGTAGATTTCCAAGGAAGGTTGTTGGGTTGTTTAGTCAACTTGAACACTCCACTTAGGGGATTAAAACACTATTTCATAAGTGCTTAAGAAAAAAGTAAGCAGAAAAAATTAGCAACAAACTTCAAATTGTAAATTGTGAGAGATAAGAAGAAAATCTTTGTACAAGTGTTGTCAAAATAAAGACACAACGGCGATGAAAAATGAATACATTGTATAGAACTTTTTCTTGAATGTATTTATCCCTTATTCTTGTGTTGTTTTTGGTAGAATTTTTTCTAAAAGCATTTCTCCATGTCTCTTTGTTGGTGTTGTTTTATGGTAATGTTATCCTTTTTATATTGTTTTAAAATTTACCTAAAATGATCGTATTAAACATGTTTAAGTGGCTAGTTGAAACATCATATAAAGATGCCAAATCTCTTTTTCTTTTTTTTTAAAATAAGATGCCAAATCTTGACATGTTAATCCCATATTAAAACAACCTAATTTTAAAATTGCATACAATTTTAATATTCTCATGTTGTAGTGGCCTAAGCTTTATATCTCAACCAATTAACGTCATAGAATGAATGTATTTTTTTATTATTACACAATATTAGCACTAAACAAATCCTATTAACACCATGAAATAACCCTCTAATGGCCCATCAGAGAAGTCATCGCAATCTAACAACCTCTATTCAAATTGTGGTAAAAAAAAAAGTAGAGATGTACATGATGATCAATTGCATCTCTAAATACTACACTTGGTACCCAATAAACTAGGATTACCCCTCTATGCTCTATCAAAATTCAATTTATAAAGCCCTAACTAAATTTCTACCGAAAAGTAGCTTTTCTTACCAACTAATTAATAATACAATGTGCTTGCTAGTTTTATAAAGATACTTTTAATAATTCTCTTATATTATTTGTACTCGCCTATCTGCCATCAATAAACCACGTTATCTCTTCTATCAAGACAATAAATTTGAAAAATGATGTTAGTTGGTTCTTAGACCTTAAAACTTCATATTTCATGTTTATTATGGCAAAGGAAGCTGCTTAGTCTATCCAATATTGGTAGCAAGTTGGAAACATAATTTGTGGGTTGTCTACACCCTACATTCAAATGTACATTCAATGTATTTTGGCTCTCAATTCCATAATTTAAAATCTGTTCTTTTAGGGAACTACATTAATTTGCAAGTGGGAGGCTTGATTCTGTTTCATAATGGTTAAACTCAATAATTATTGACAAGGATTAAATTCAAGATAGAAAATTATACGAAATATTTTGTATGCCACCCTAAAAATGAAGTGTATTTTCCAAATTCTTTGCAATTTCCCTTAAGCCATTACAAATTTTACGTGGGCAATTTAGGATATTTTTTCCAAATAATGTTTGAGATTTTCATTCCCTATTTGAAGTAACCAAAACAAATACTTTGCAGAAAAACAATTATAGAAGCAAGAAAAATATCAATTGAAAAACATTGAGTACAAGAAAATTCATGAAATACATCCAAACTGGCAAATTACAGAAGCAACTTCAATCAGAGAGATTCATGCAAAAATCAACCAACTCCCTCATCATCGTTGCAACAATGTGCCACATAAATACAAGCATGCATTTAACTAAGGCTACATCGCAACTCTAATCCAATGAGTCTGGTTTAGTTGAGGCTTAATTGATAACTCATCAAGGCAAAATACCAATCCAAGAGTAAAAATATCATCAATAGCATATGAGAAACAAAAATGCAAGATGGCTACCCTCAAGGGCATGAAGATCTATAAGAGTATATTCTAGTTTGTTGTGATCACAACATTTATTTTCCACATGCTTGCCTGCATGTCTCCTCATAAACGTATGAAATTCAGTGAGATCCTTCTTGAACTTTCTGTAGAAAATTTAAAGAAAAACATTTAGCTCCCCTCAACATGGATCAGATCAAACATATGAAGCTACACACATTTGTACACCAATAAATGAACCATCTAGAAGGGTAAATTTGTCCTCAAAATGGCTGTCAACAAGAAAACATGCCCCAATGCAAGAAATCTACATTATACTTCACATATTGAAGATCACAAAAGATAAAGACATCACTTCAACAGTTAATGAAATGAAAATTTTTAATAAGAAGCATCTGGTAATTCAGACCCCATTTCCAAGCCTTTTTACGTCCATAGATTACTCCTGAACATCTTTTCACATGTATTAGCTTCAAGATAGAGAGTTGAGAAATTGAAGTTCAAATTAAGAAAGCAATTTGCAATTATGCTGAGCTTCAAGTTAGATAGGATTTGACAACAAATATAATATGGATATAACAAAATGAGACACCCTCTTCAAGACAAGGGAATCAAGCTATAAGCAGACATGCAAGCACCAAGCACCACTCTGATGAAGCTCATAGGATGCATTACTATTGACAATATGCTGCCAATAGTTATAAGAGAATTTTTTAGACATTACAGTGAAGACAACACCAGAGTACAAAGACTACAGGTAGACATATTGTGCATTATATTAAGGCTGCAAACAAATTTTGGATCTAGTTGAAGATTAACCTTATTATTCACAAACCAATGCCTGTTCTGTTTTGAATGTCTTCAAAAACAATTACCTCATTGGGTTCGATAACTTCATAATCTTACTTCACTTTAATATCAGTACTTGCAGTATGCAATGGTGTTGCCATAACAGATGCCTCAAAAACCTCATGAGATCATTTACAATATACAGCAGAAATTACAGCATCCGACTCAATCCCATAAGAATACAGCAGCCAATGCAACTAACACAAGAACAGCAGCCAACTACACGAAAGGTTCAGTGAAGTGCTGTCACATGTGCTTTCAGCAGTCAAAACAATCTGTGTTTCACTCATCACACCTCAATATCACTGATGTCACTGTGTTTCACTCATGCCACACCTCAATTTTGATGTCACAGTGTTTCACTCATATCACACCTCAATTTTTTATGTCACTGTCTTTCACTCATATCACACCTCAATTTTGATGTCACTGTGTTTCACTCATATCACACCTCAATTTTTTATGTCACTGTGTTTCACTCATATCACACCTCAATTTTTCTAAGCAGATGCATTTTCCTCAAGCTCGTCACTGTCTAGCAGGTTTATTTAAAGAAGCTTGGCTGGCAGATAGTTAGCCCAGTCAACAGAAATTATTTGTTATATGCTGACTTTTAACCAAGTTGCCCCTCAAGAGAAGCATTAATTCTATGTTCCCAAAATGAAAGCCTTCAACATGATATCAAATAATGGTTTAGTGACATCCTTATTGATAATAAGGTTGTCATCATGCCATCTTCCTTTGTATCTGGTTGCAAACTGTCCATAATCTTTAAAAATGCAAGTCATGGCTTTTTTCGGTGAACTATAGGTTTAATTTGGGCCACAACAAATAGGCAAATTAATTCACGTCTGTATAAGTGAAACCCCAGTATGACCCAGGGGCACATTTCCCTTATTCTAAAGTGCAGTCAAGGAAGAAAGCTTGATAGCACTAGGGGCATATCTTATGTGCTCATAATGTTGTATCCAGCTACAAAGTGAATTGCTTTGTAAAGTTTGTGCCAGATATTACTCTTTCCCACAACTGATTTAGCAGGCATGTCAATTGATAGATCACATACTAGCTTTAGCTTTATATTTTAGGAATACTTTTGTATTATAACATTATGATGAAAAGCATTTCACTGCGTTGTGGTTTCAATTGAGAAGACTAAGATGGAGTTCTTGAAAATAAGCATTAAAAGTAAAAAGGAAGACTCTCAAAAGAGAGAATGTCGGTGAAGTCAAAGTACATTCATCATGGACCCTACTTTTAATCTAAGTTGTGACAATAATTTTGCCAGGGCAACACTAGAACAATAGCCTCCTTGGACTCAATTTCAATATTTCAAACTGCTCACGTGTGAAAGAAAGCTTTGAAGAGAAGACCCCTTATCATCAAAGAACTGTTGTCAAAACATTTCAAACTACATTATTATGATGTTATTTCTTATTGAAGAAATTGTGGTGGAAGCACCATAATTGAAGATTCAAAACATAGTTTCTCTATAATAAATGCAAAGTTTCATTAAACTTAAGGACCAGACATCAAATGCCATATGTGGATTTGCATTAGTTTCCTCCAGCATCCCCACTGATATGGATTTGCAAAGAACGTGATCCATTGCAGACTCAGCCATTAGCGCAAAAGCACCTACAAAAGTAACTCGATAAGTGTTAATATTCTTGAAGTGCAACAGTAGAATAGCACAACTGAAGCATTCAAGAGATACTGTGGAAATAAACTTCATTTATGCAACAAGAACATCAAGGGGCAGGACTGGGGACACTAATGTTAGGCAAAAATTGCTGATTTGTATTAATGTTCTAAATAAATTGGTTGTGATTGCTTGTAACAGAAGAGGGAATCATCTCACAATTTCTCTTCTACAATACAATATAGCATACATAGTTGATTTCTAGAGGATGGTTGTGATGGCCTCTAATGTGTTAAAGTGTCTCATTTTCCTTTTCATGGAGGGGTTGAGAGAAACCTGTAGAGACATAGTCAAGGGCCTCAAACCAGATTCATTACAGAGCTGTAAAGGAAAATCTGGGCATTGAAGACCACCACAACAAGCAGATCCTTCCAAGAGCCCACCACTAGAGGTGTGACTACAGGAGGACCACAGCAGCAACAACATTGAACCTATACAGCCCTTTTTCATAGAGATTGGGTCTTCACCTTCTTAACCTACAGGTGCTGGGTGCAGGATACACCTAAGTGTCAGCAGCCAAGTAATCACCAAGGGATCACCATCATGCAGGATACACGACCTGCAATGAGATGCAGAGTAAGCTGTTATGCTTTGATTCCAAGGAGCCTTGGGAACTCACAGATAAGTGCTCGGGGAAGGGGCAAGTAGATAGGATAGAGGTTCTAATGATGTGAGAGAGCTTGAACCACACATTAAGACACAGACTGTGGGAGTCGGCTGACATTTTTTATCACCCTATTTTGGATTGCTTGAGGGCAAGCAAATTCATGGAGGGAGGACTTGTGATGTCTCCATTGAATGATTTGTCAATGTAGAAGTATATAGCCTAGATGGGAGTGTTTGTAGAATATGTCAAACAGTTAAGGCTGAAATAAAATATTAAAATCGGTGTGTGATCAGTTAATTAGGTCTGCAGTGAATTGGAAAAAGGTTGTTATTTAACTGTTTGCTTTCTACATTGATTGAGGTGTGGATTCAACAGTTGATTCTTTAGAAACTAAAATTGAATGAGGAGAACTGCTCAATTAAAATGCTGAAATTGAGGAAAGGACTGCTCCATTAACCTCTGAAATTGAGGAAAGGACTGCTTAGGTAAGTGCTGAAATTGCCTTTGATTCAGGAGCATAGAGAGTGCATGGGTTATAGGAGGCATTGAGGAAAAAACTGAAGATACTTTTGAAACATTAAAACAAAAAAATAGCTTCAATTTCAGGACTAAGAAGCTGTTTGCAGCAGCTTTTGGGCATTTGGAGATGGAACTCTTTAGACATGGCAGCTAGATTTTCTTGCAGGCAGAAACCCTCAAGCAGTGTATTGAGTTTCAAAGTCTTACCAGGTTCATCAGAGTTGTTCAGATTTGCAACTTAAGGGTGTTCAGTAAGCTGTTTCAAACTGCTAAATTTCAATTTGATCATGTGTGTTTGAATCTGATAAGAAATACAAATATATTTGTTACAAATTTTTTTGGGGTTATTATTATGCTTTTAGTTGGGATTTCACATTGTGAGACGACAAAGATGTTAACAGTCTTGTGCTCATTCCTAAGGCAAAAAGAGAAGCATGTTATTAGTTATTTAAACTTATGCAAAAAACCCATAACAATCTTGTAGCGCTCACTGTAATATGTTGTCCACACCTTATAGCATCTAAGGGTAGTTTTACATCCCAAGAAGCTTTCCATTAGAGTTTGACGATAAGATTTATTTCATATACTATGCCTTCTTCATTATAGCAGTGCAACTGCACATATTACTTGCATCCAAACTTGGCACTACTTTTTAGTTCAACCAATGCAGCATTCTTTTGAGAGGTGCAATAACACATCCCAAAAGAGGCACAAGTAATGTTGGTATATTGTAATACAACATCCAGGCATGAACCATATGGGAGAGGCACTAATGGCCCATCTATAGGTGTTTATGCAGCTGTACTCAAAACTGGAGATATTCAACAATGCATGGCACAAACTTCATAATTTATCATGAGAACTACCCAAACAATAAACTAACCTGCTATAAGTCTTAGGATAAAAAATGTATACAGATAGCAAGCAATAGAAAAAGCCCTGCTAATACAAACAGAAAGCAATAGAAATAAAAACTAGGAGACGGCTCACAGAGGAGAAAAAGACTATGCAATTACCTGGGGAAATACACTGTCAAATAGGAAAGACAAATTCAAGAATAAGGAGTTACCTCATTAGATTTGTCCTTCTTGCCACCAGTAAAAAATTTGTAGCTGCCATATATAAGTGCACCCCATCCTGCCAGTGAGATAAGAACAAACTGCAAAAACAATTCAAAAGAAAAATGGATTAGTTTATATAAATATTAAATGCCAAAAACTCTATTGAATAGAACAAAGATGACAATTGCTTGAAAGTAGAGCAAAATGGTATACTGGCAGGTTCCCAAAAAAGTTGGGTGATCCACTTAAACAAAATCAAATCTCAAATGTAAAAAACGTTAAGAGAGACCCATCTTGCAACTAAATCATAAGAGGAAATAGAAAAAACCCAAGTTTGCACTTTAATTCATAAGATCTGTGGGCCCAAATTTCCTAGTTATATAGTTTGATTACAAAGAATAAATATTGATGAAGTGGGTAACCTATTTTTAAATCAGATGTTATTTGAAACACAGGCAGTATAAGACTTACTAAATTTTATGCAAAGCTCCTATATGACACTTAGTAACTCTAAAATAAAGACTTCTTTACCTCCATAACCATCCTTCAAATTTAACTATGAATGTTAATTCCAAAAATTATTTAATTATTAATCCCTTTTTTTTCTTAAGGGAAAGACTATATAATCCAAGATGCCTTGTGATCTTTTATTCCACATAATAAAAGCTCATTTTTTCTTGATGAAATACATATTTTTAGCTCAATCCCACATTGTCTCTTCTAGTGAATACAATTGGGATTGAAGAAAGCATCAAGATTAGTAAGAAGAATCTTCTAAACTTACGCACGGTCTATAACTAAGGCTAAGACACAGTAATGCTAGTGTATCACCTAGTAATTATGGATCTAAAAGAACAGCACAGAAGCATTACAGAATAACATTATAATTGCTCCTTAAAATTCGATTCAATATATTTCCTTTGGGATCAGTTCCCATCCAATTTGTCCCATGGGGCAGATACCTGTCATGGAGCTGTTACTAGCCTTGAGGCTAGCCATCTTCACTCGCAAGCCTCTCTTCACCTCACCAGAAACTCACTTGATCTTTCTCACCAAAAAATAGAAGCAATGTTCGGTTCCTTGCTTTCAATCTCTCTGCCTTCCCAATCTTGGTCCCCCATCTAGATGCACTTACCCTTTGTTGTTTAACCTTTTTTCTTGCTTGTCTCTCTTCGTGCAACTCTTTCCCACTTCTGTAGTGACCCATTCTAATTTCAGCCCTTAAAATTTTCAGTTTATTGGGTCTGACATTTCGTCAAACACTTTACATGAATGGTTTAGTTGTCTAGTTTTTTCTTATTTGCTGTTTGAGATGGAGGGTTTATATTTGATGCCAACAACATAACAATGCGTGGAAATGGTGACCAAAACTTGCATATGGTTTAGACAATAAAAACTAGAATTCTGGACATACATTTAATCAAGCACTTGTCTGGTCATAATTTTCAGGAATAAACATTGATTCCCCCACAGGCATTTCTCCAAACACTTCGCACACAAACTTAGTCTATAGACAATTTACTGTTCTAACTGAGATTATATGCCCTGCAGCTACAGAATTGAAATATACATAATCATCCCTTTACATACCCGGGACTTGCTTCAAAAACATAACATGGAAGATTTGGCCCATACAAGGAGAGATGACATCCAGGAAACTTTTGACTTTAGTCTTCCATATCAAACTCTGGAAAAGATAAAGAATATTACCATCTGGATGACACAGCAACCTCAAGATAGTTCTGATGATCTCAACTATACTTCTTGCCACCAATCCACATATTCACCCACGGCAATGTTGGTATTCAATCCACAATCCGATATATATGATCCCACAGCAAGATCAGCACTCCTTAATCGAACTCCTCACTTTGGTGAAAGTTTTGGAAGGCCACAATACACCTCAACAAGTTAGTAAAGTCAGGGTCACATATATGTACTCGGTGACTGTTGCTGTGAGCAAATAAGGAACCCCCGCTGTATATAAAGAGACGTCTCCAAGATATCCACGGCGGCAGTCTACAAAAGGCCTTCAGATGCTGTTAAACAAGTTGCCACCATGGTCACTGGAGGGAAAGCTCAGATTAGGCACGATTTGGAAGAAATCGCCTATGAATGCCTTGGGTTTTCGTCCAGAACGAAGCTCTAGGGTTTGAGCTACAATACTCACCCAGAGATATGGCTCGATAAAAGAACATAACATAAAAATGTTATCTCCCAAGCTCGTGATTTTTCATTTTATAAATTTGCTTCAACAAAGTCCACCATTTCGTGCTCTCCATGCCTCCATAAATTATATCGCCTATTTTCCTTCTTTATATTACTCCATGTTAGATAAAAATCGGGCTTCATGAACTTTTATTATGGCATAAATTAATTATAACACCTCCCTCGCTAAGTCGTTCAAGACATATTGATATTTAAACTAGGCTGATAAAAAGTCTTCCTAGAGGTTTGATCCCCCTTCATTATAAAATGTGGTTCCCACACAATTCATTAAATATGGATAATGAATAGATTTATAATTTAACAATTCATATTTAATTAAATAATTTTATTCCCTTTTGTATTTTTGCTTTAGCCTTTGGGAATAATAAAGGCTAAAAAGATTAATACTAAATGGAGCATTAGGTAACAGGGGACATTACAACTTCTTTGAACTAACTCTTTATAGTCTTCATAGATCTACAACAATCTATCTTTCTACTTCTTGAGCGTTCTTTCATCCTAATGACAAATCACAAAGTGTGATCCAAAATGTTGATGCAAAAAATCACACACAATCAAAACCAAAAACGACAAGAAGAGCTATCATGGATTTTGGAAAATTAATAGATTTAATTGAAACTCTTCATGGAGGGCATTATACTGGTAATCCAAACAATTAGAATCGCTCCGAATCAAATCTTGCAAAGAAAGTTACAAATTTGACCTTCCCGAGAAGATGCAGAGATAACCATTTGTTCCCGTCCTTCATCAAGGTTTCCCATCACCCTGTGGAATGTCAAGACCAATCCTCTGGATGAGTTTGGTGCTTCTTAGGTTTGTCATCCAGTCCACCAGGTCATTGACCAATCATATGAACATGAGGTTGCTTCCTCTTTACTTGGAGCTTGCATCCTCTCTACGACCTGACCTGTGGATTTGTTTTAACATTTACTCTCATGCTATAGCAATGGGTTGGCAGACACAGTACATTAGTAGGCCGAAGAAGAAGTTTGAGGCTCTGCATAGAAAACCTTCCTCCTCATGGTCCTTGTGGTCTTCTAAACCCAATTCTCATGCCTCTCATCACGCATCTACCCTTTCAACCCCGAAGCATCCTTAAAACCTTACGTCCCTTTCTGATGAATTTCCATCCCATTTGTCCCATGGGGCTGGCCGATACCTCTCATGGAGCCGTTACTAGCCTTGGTGGCTAGCCATCTTCACTCGCAAGCCTCTCTTCACCTCACTAGAAACTCGCTTGATCTTTCTCACCGAAACATAGAAGCAATGTTGGGCTCCTTGCCTTCTATCTCTCTGCCTTCCCAATCTTGTTCCCCACGAGATTGACAAGTAATGAAAAGTGGGATAGAAGATGCTTTAGTTTTGGAAGCCACAATTTGAGACAACATCCAATGGCATGGGTGAGGTAAAACCTAAGATACCGGTTCTTGTCTAAAAGGGTTGGGTCAGGGTAGGTCCTAGTCCGAGCTTGGTTCTCCCTGGGTTCCACCCAAATCCTGCCCAAGTGGTTGGGTTCTCTGTGGGTCTTGTGTGGTAGGACCCACAAAGAACCCAACCCCCTAGGCAAGACCCAAGACCCGGGTGGAACCTAGGGAGAACTCGAGAGAACCAAGGCTCGTGGGTTCCCAAAAACGGGGCACACGGGTCATAAATGACCAAAAAACAATAAAAACACCTTTTTAATACTTTTTAACATCTAAACCCTAATTTTGCCCCTTATGATGCATGAAATGCATCAAAACATTCATTCAACTCATTTCATTTGCATTTTTGAAGATTTTTTTTCCACAGCCAGGTTTCTTAGTTTTTGCATTTTTCTTCAAAGGTGAAGACTACGAAGGTGTGAGACACACATCAAAGGCGTAGGAATCATTAGAGAAGGAAGATTTAGCGATCAAAGATTTAGTTATTATCGATTACATTTGCGATATATGAATATTTATTGGCATTGGCAATTATGGATTTATCATTTATCATTTATGTATGGAAAGTCACATTGTATATTTCATATTTGTATGGATTGTATGATTGTAATAATCAATAATGGTAGTGATAGTTTGAAAATTATATAATTATATTTTATAATTTTGATGTTTGAACATATATATATCTGTGTGTACCCAAGGAAAAAAAATTGCCAAATACATGAATCCGTACCCGTATCTGTATCCATACCTGTACCCGAATCCAAATCGGTAACTTAGGGTAAAACAAATATAAGTATTTCTAGGAGGACAAGCAAGAGGAGAAGAAACAAAAACTGGGATAGATGATACAATCTCAGGTTTGTACTCCTTGATCACAACAAGAATATTTTGTGCTCTTAATGGCAACCAACTTTAGCATTGATATATTTTGATATATTCAAAGCATTTGTAACCTAAGGAAACTAACACTGTTCTTCCTCATGATCTCTATTGCTGCCATCTACTGTTGATTTAAGTCTCATGTACAAAGAAGAAGCTACAGCTTTATTCTGATGATGTCCTCATGAACCAACTATATTTTGCCTTTTTTCTGACCTTTTTGCTTGTTAAAACATCCTAGTTCTATCTATGACTGATTTGGTCCCCTCGAGAATATAAGTACACTCCTTGGCATTCCAACTAGCATGGTTAAGGGCTACCTACCCAAATCTGCTGCTATGGAGAAGGCAATACCTTTGAATCTGAATCTAAAATGTCTTCAAGTAGCTCTTCAAGAATGAAATCAACCATTTGTCTTATAGTCAATCAACTATTATCTCTCCTACTCACCACATACCTATGTTCCCTGGGGACACGGTCCTTGGGTTTTCCCAGGCATAGCTGTACCAAAGACATCTTGGGGCCACAAGAACAGCTTGGTAAAGTCCCCTAGATGTCCCTGTCTATAAACAAATTTGCTAGAAATGTCCCAGGGACACGGAGACGGGCAAGGAAGGGTGGAGGACTGTTGGTTGTCCCCAAGACAGCTGGGGACATCTGAGACATCCTCTAATCATCTCGGAGACAGCCAACTATCCCAAACTAATGTAGCTGAGTTTTATTACGAAAAATAAAATAAAAAACTTAAAAAATGATGATTTATGAAGTTTTATCGCTTGATTCAAATCCTTGTTAATAGAGGAATTTGTTCCATGACAGTGCTATTGCTTCTATATTTAGGCAAAAGATATAATTTATAAACAAACAATGTAATAAAGTGGGATAAAGTAGTGAAAGAGTTTATAGCTCAAATGTGATTGCTAGAAAAAAAAAGATACACTAGAGTATCCAAAAAACCTTTTTGGTTATGTGACAAATTATAGACATGTACAAAGGAAAAAAGAAAACACCATTGGGGTTTGCCTCAGGTTTCAAGAAGGCTCCTTTTATTTCCTGTTATTAGGTGAAAGTTATAGCAGCAGTATTGCTACTCCTGTTTCAAAGATGAATATTTGGTATCCAACTGTGTAAAGGCATAGTGTACCTCTATATACAATCTAGACATATTGTTTTCATGTTTGTAAAGCTGGACATTGTATTTTTTATATATGCAAGAGTGATATGTAAATAGAAGGTAGGCACTTCTTCTTAGGCTAATTTAATTACCTATTTGAAATTTATGGTTTCTTTTCCAAGCTTTTAAAGTTATTAATATCAATTTGTTCAACTTTCACATTAACTCTATTGTTGTGCATTAAGGACTCTATAATGTATATGTCAATATGATGAATGCCTTATCATTGTTATGATGTTATCAATGTTATATGAATATTTGAAATTTCCTTATATATTTTAAAATTTCCCTTTTTTTAATATAACCATCCCCTTTGTTGTCTCCTTTCGTTCAAAAAATAGCCTCCAAAAAAACTGTCCCCAAAACACGTCCCCCCGTCCCAAAAACTTGGTGGAACATAGCCTCGTATTGATCTCTACAGTATACCCAGAGTCTTCTATATTTAATAAATGCTAAAAATCAGCTCCCAACCTCTCATATAGGATGCTTCTAGAATCACAGTTGTACTTTCCATAGGCTTTACATTAAATTTAGTTAGCTCTAAACCAACATTCTTTGAGTCGAAGGCACTCTAAAATTTATATAAACCAGGCTGAATGGAGAGCTTATTACTTGATTATGCTCTCACCCCTCAACAGGAAATGAACTTCCACCACCTATCTACAAATCCATCCAACAAGTTTCATGGTGAGATTTTACTGCTGCAGGAGATCCCTTGACCTGGGCAACATACTCGAAGCCATCATTGACAAGTTCCATAGCAGACTTGATGCCCTTACATCTGCATTTTACATGTTTCAACTCATTATGAAGGCTATCTTTCCTCTTGCAGCCATCCCACTAGTTGATGAACTCATATCAACCTACAACATCTTTTGACTTGGGCTTATCCTCTTGGAATTGGATGAAGAGCTTGGTGTTTGAAAGCTTGAGGTTCTGGAAACAGCCATTCCAGAGTGAAATGAATTTAATGAGGAAAAAGGTAAATGCTCTGTATAGAGCATCCCCCTTAAATTTGGAATATAGAATAGACTTATCGACTCAAGGATTATATAGCGAAGACTTTAAGACCCTTCACAGCACCTCTGCTCAGAAACATGTTTGCAACAGAAAAGCGAAAACCGCATTGGACTCTCCCCACATTCCACCACCTATTTGTCCTACATCTTCAACCCAAAGTCCCAGCCTGGCAAACAGAAATAGGCTACATGGGCTTAAAATAGAGAGACCAATTCAACAACAGAAAGGAACCCCGGACAGCTCCCAATTAATAAAAACAGGTTTACCTGATGATTTTGCTTCTAGTATTAGGTTCATCCTTGCTTCCTTTGATAATAAGCTAGAATATCTCCATCAGCAGGACAAATTTTCATCTCAATATGTGGCACCCACTTTCACTTCTTGTTTTTGTCAAAACCAAAGTTAATTTCCTTACTATAACATTGTTCTCTAGCTTGGGCCAATTAGTGGTTCCTCATTCTGACTTCTACATATGGATTTTTTATATGGATCAAAAAGTAACTGTTATATAGCAGTGCCTCAAACCTCCTTTTGTTAATGCTTGTAATGGTAGTATTGCACCACAAGACTCTGTTAAATGATCTTGTAAATGATCTTGCCTGGCCCTCTTCAGGCTACTTGTACTTTTTCTTTCTTCTCCTAGCTAATGTTTTTTGTATCTGATTAGTAGTAAGGGCCCCTTCTTTCTTCTTCAATCGTACATACATTCTTATCTGACTAGGAGCCAGGGTTCCTCCTTTCTTCATCTATCTTGTGTACTTTCCTGTCAGATTAGGATTAAGCACTAGCTGCACTACGATAGAATCCCCATTTTTGCTATAAAAAATTTAAATCTCCTATAGTAGGAAATTGGTTGTGATAATCATGAGTTGCAAATGGGTAGGTGTGTTAATTATTAGGAGTTTTTGGGATTTGCTAACGCTCTTTAGTTCTTTTTTGAAAAAAAGCATTAAAACTGTTTTTTCATTAAAGCAAAGAAAGGAGGATGTCAACATATCCTCAGGATGGGCAATGGTCATCAAAGCAATTCTTGACCATTCCCAAGATGGTCAGAACGCATTGCAGGCATTCTTGGCTGTCGCACGGATGGCCAAAAAGATCCCCAAGACATCATGCCTCATCAAGGACCATTTCAAAGACGTGCCCTCAAAATCTATGGGGACAGAATTTTGCAGCCTTCATATGCAACCATACAAAAATATTAAAAAATAGTGATCAATGCTTTTGCTTTCTAGAAATAGATTATAAGTTTCAATAGGTTCACAACTTATGCACATTTATCAAAGTAATAAATGGGTTACGAGCCAGAGAAAACTCTTTACCTTGGGTTCAAAATTACATCACCAAATTAAAAAATAATGCACTTTTTTAAGGAAATTGGTGAACTAAATCAAAAATTGCATAAGAAACTCACATGTTCTTCTTTCCATTTGGAAGGGCTCATCGGATCTTCCCAGAAATTAACCTTAGGTGGTCCATGATGCTCTGCAAAGACATACAAGCAAGCATAGGGATCATTTCTCCGATTAACAAGAATCATGAGGTTATGACAGACCCCTGCCACCTTATAGATTTCTTTGCAATATAGGAGTCACAAATTATTTTCCTACCACTTTTACAATTCTTACTAATAGACAAAATACGAATATCATGCTCAATATGTGCATGTTTCCCATTGTTTACACCTTTTAACAATTAATTGCAAGTTCCAGAACTAGACGAAAAGTTTATGCAGCAGCAATTACTATCTTTGCCTTCATTAAATAAATCAAACGCCTAATTTTAACCCTTCAACTTTTAAAACAAAAATCAACACTAACAAAGTTAATTTATTGAAGTTTGAACTACACAGCAAATAAAAATATAATAAAAGAATGTAATGAATTATTTGAATCTCTACTTAAAAAACATTAAAATGAGAAAAAAAAAACCCAACAATACTAATAAAAAACCTCTATTAACTTTTGCAATTCACACTTGTAATAACATTGTTAAAAAATAGCAGAATAGCATATTTGTAAAATAGTAAATAAATATTTTTGTTTTTTGTATGATGAAAAATAGCTGAAAATTAGCTACAGGAGTGCACAAAATAAAGGATTGCACCAAGAAAATAGCTAACAAAAAAGAGAGATACAAATTCCAAACTATATTATTATTAGATGGTGCTGTAAAAAACTGTTCTGTTGGTACATAAAAGCTTAATTCAGATTATAATGAATGGTAAATGTTAAATAACTGCATAAAGTCAAAATTGAAATGTAAAAATACACAATACACGTTATCCATTGCAGATTACAAGCATTATAATTTTATCTTTCTTAACTTTACATCAAAACCTGGACAAAATAAAGTACATCGTATACCAATTAAATGGAAACTTACTGTAAAGAAAAACAATTGTTAGAAATAATTAAATGTAAATCATTATCCTGTTCAAGGGGCACTAGTATTGTCAAATAGTAGAAGACATGCAAAATGAATGGTACCATACTACCAAGGAGTGGAGTAAAACTAAATTTTGATGGGACCTCAAAAGGAAACCCAGGCATTCCAGATGTAGGGTATGTGTTAAGAGATTCTAAGAGTAATTTTATGCTCGGAAGTTCAAAGCAATTAGGCCATAAGACTTGCAATGAAGCTAAATGGGATGCCCTCCTTGATGGTGTCAAAGCAGCATATGTAGCATGATATAGGAACATCAAAATTAAGCGGGACTCACAGATCATGTGAAATGCAATGAATAAAGAAGATTGCCAAATTGGAAGCTTGGCTCAGTTTTCAACAAATTCTTTCATGGAAAAGGAATTTGATCGTTTTAAGATGAGTCATTGCTATACGGAATAGAATGGACTAAACAATTATCTAGCCAACCAAGGAATAAATCAAATAAAAAAGCAACCATGGAAATACAATGTGAATGATTGGGAAAAAATATCCGGTCTTCTAAATGAATATCAACCTCCATAACTTATAATCGAGGGAGGTGGATGTCATTGTCATTATGACAAACATTGTGCATAGGCAATTAAAATACGGATATAATGTACAAAAGACACTTTGCATATATAGCACATGGGACATAGTAAATGAAAGGATTCATCAATAACAGTAATGTCCAGTAATCTTAGCAAAGAATAATAAGTTTTAAGAGGCATTGTGTTGGGTTATATTTGCAGTGCCACCTATTAGGGTAGTTTGAATACAAACATCAAGAAGCTGCTACTAGGTATTATAGGAGGGGCACTGATTATGGCAAGAGGTAATGCAAGGATCCTTTTCACCAAGGTTGGGGAACTGAATATCCGTTGAGAAAAAAATTCATAGTTACTAGGAGACCCGTTTCCTACCCCTGGAGACCCATACCGGTACCGGAGACGTCTCCGAAAACTTCTTGACGCATAATGTGCTTTTGGCTGCTGTCTCCTGCCATCTCCAAAGTCTCCCGACAAAAAATGACGTCTCCTCCTAGAAAACTTAGGGCAAAATGCAGTAAAAAGGCAAAAAAAATAAAGCAAACAAATAAGATAAGCTTGCAGCAAAGCAAAGTTGTAGGGGAAATGACTAATAAGGAAACTGTTTCATAGAAAGACAAAAGTCCATGCAAACTTATGTGATCGGATCTATTGACAGTGTAGACTTTTTGAGAGGACTGATTTCTTATCATTGTAATAGTCTAAAGAGAAATTACCTTTATTATTTAGATGACAATATTAAGTGTGCTCAACAAAATGAAACGTGGGCACAAAGCCGAGCGAAGGAGCAAAAACTAGGAGCAGTTGACTAGGGACGCACAGAATCATGGAGCAAACAAGCCATGGATACCAGCAGACGGAGGTGTGTTTGCAAATGTTAGAGACCCCAACAGCAGCAGGTGGAGTGAAGAAGCAGGCAAGGAAATTACTATGGAGGATCTGCAAGCGAGGGCCAAATCCAATTTGGAGAATCTCAGATATGGATGGGAACGCACACATATCCCACTTTGAAGGAGGACAGTGGATTGACAAATGTAATCCAGCCATCCTGGGGATCATTTGGATCACAACACAAAAGGAAACCACCAGGGTTGCACAGGCAAGGACAAAATAGGTCTGGAAATCCCAATCAGTTTCCTTCTCAAAGGTGATGGAAGAGTCAGCCAAATTTCCTGAGCAAACAAGTGGAGAATTCCCTTGGACAAAGAAGCCATGGCAGATGGAATGGGTGGCACAGGAAAACCATTAAACCTAATGCAAATTCTGCAGATGACTGGAGATCCAAAAATTCTTCGGAGATAGGGCTCAATGGTGGAGACAGAACCAGCAAGCCTTGGAAGAGCAAGAACAGAGACAAGCAACGCAAGAGACCACAACCCCAACACGGATCAAAATAGTAAGCCCTCAATCCCCCACATTCAAATTGAAGAAGCAAAATTAGCTCAAGATAAAAAAAGACTAAGGAATGTAGGAATTTTCATCAAGGGGGGAGGGAAAATTAGATCTAGAAGATTTCAATCCTGGTGCCATTAAAAATGGGGAAAACAGATTACCATCCAGTCATTTACCCAATGGCTATTTTCTGGTGGAATTTGCCGTTTTATCAGATAAAGAAAAAGCCCTAAACAACGGCCCGCACTACATTGACAATGTTTTTCTGAATCTAATTGAATGGTATCCACATTTCAATCCTTGGAAACACAAAGCCAATAATGGTCCAGTCTGGATTATATTACACAATTTCCCTGTGGAATATTGGGGAGAAGAGGCTCTCAGGGACATTGGTAAAGGACTGGGCAATGTGATATATGTGGATCCGATTCTGGAGGACAGGGTCTGGGGCACATACGCCAGAATGTGCATAGACATCCTCCCCAATCAAAATTTGCCCACTGAGATAGAAATCCTAAGGATGGAGTGTGGACCCAAAAAATAGAAAGAGAAGATCTTATCAACATATGCCCTATGTGCAAATCCAAACAGCATGAATCGATAGAACGCAATGGAACTGTAAAAGTCGATAAAGCCAATCAATACACCCAGATATTGTCCCATGACAGATTATGGAATATAGAAAGTCCAAGCAAGATCAGGAATCTCGATTAGAATGGAGAAATGGAACTTGTCTCATGCATTTTGGACAAGGATAGATTGGACTTGACATCCCCCTTTTATGTGCAAGATTTGACTAAGTTCAAGGTTGATGATCAGAATCAGGAAAATACCCTAGCTTGCCCAAAATCTTTGGATCAAGGTTGAAAAACTCGGACTCGGCAATGACTCGGCAAGCCCAAATTTTTTTAAAAACTCAGGACTCGCCAAAACTCGGGGAAAAAATCGGCAATACTCAGCAACTTTATCGAACATTTTGAAAATACAATTTTTTTTAAATATTATTCAAAAACACACATTTACACCAAATTTGTATAACATATATTGATTTCCATGATATATAAATCAAAGTTCGAGTTAAATACATAGCATAAACCAAAAAACAAGTGCAACATGTGAATTAGAGTATTGTAAATGACAATATACGTATTAAAACATATATAGGACATTTATATATTTTATTAATAGGACATTTATATATTTTATTTATATACTCTAATTCACATGTATTAGGATATTTATTAATACGTTTTAACTTTTAATATGTATATAATACCCACAGTAACATATATAGGACATTTATTAGGAGTACGACATTTATTAATATGTTCTAATATAGGACATTTTATATATTTTATTTGTATACGTATTATAATACCCACAGTAACATATATATGACATTTATTAATAGGGTATTATATGCGTATGTTACTGTGGGTATTATATACCTATTATACATGACAAAAACAATGTCATATATAATCCTTAAAATGTATTACAAAAAAAATGTCATATATAATCCTTCAAACCGAAACGTATTACCCAGTGGGCCAATATATTAATACGTATATGAAATCGATATATAACCTGCAATCATGCCTGCAATATAGCCCTTGTCCCTTGGAATTTCGTCTGCAATCTTGCCCTAGTCGCGCATTTTTTTCATGCGTCGTGCCTGCAATCACATCGGTTTTTTCTCCTCTTGTCGCGGCTTGAAATGAAATAAAATTGACCCCTTTTAGGTTTTTTTCGACTTTAACACTTTCGTATTAATTTTCACACCGTTTTTTTGCCCGCGTTTTGGCGATTATCAGCGATTTTTGCAGGATAAACTCGCCGCGATTTTTAATAAAACCCGTCTGCGAGTATATCCACGAGTGACTCGCGGCCAAATAGGGCTCGCGAGTACTCGCGGGTTTTCCATATACTCGCAGAGTTTTTCATCACTGCTTTGGATGATATAAGAGATAGGGAAGAGATCCCCCTGAAGATAGAAATGCATAAAATAGATGCAAATAGGCATGAGATGGAAAAGGAACTAGATGCAAGCCCTAATCAGATGGAAACGAGAGAAGATGAATGCCTAGATACAATAAGGGGGCTGGTGACAAAGCAGAACACAACAAAAGAAAACTATAATGTGTAGATTATTGGAGACCCAGCAAACTTAACAGATGGAGAGGTGGGCAATAAGGAACCAAATATCGAAAAAAAGGAACCAAAAGAGGTATATACTGCATCTGGTGAATCAGATTCAGATACAGAAGAATGTTTTGAGGGATCTGTGAACATCATGGGTGAACGGAGGATTATGCAAACCAACTCCATCATAAAGAAATCAAATATTGAAAGGAGGAAACAATGAGGACGAATGTGCAATAAGGCAAAGTTGGAAATGGCAGGGAGTGCTAGAGGGTAAAGGAAACTAAGAAACAAGAAGGAGACTCCTTCCCGAGGAGCCATGAAGCTCATAACATGGAATGCTAGGGGCATTGGGCTTAAATGCCCCTAGCAAATGGCGCCAAATCAGGCGTCAGATAGACACTAGCAAAGAAAACATTTTTCTTTTGCAAGACACTAAATGGAGTAAGGATGAAAGCCAAAAAAGATTGAGATCCTGGCGTATCTGGGATGGCTCCTTTGTGGAATCTGATGGGGCCTCTAGTGGATTAGTTATCCTTTGGAATCCATTATCCACCCAATCTGAGTCGTTGATACAAAACCAGAGCTAGTTGGCAGTAAACTGCAGACTGCTCAACCATAAAAAGATTTATAGTCATAAATGTGTGGGCCTATTTCCACTATGGATAAGAGAGAACTCTAGCACAATTTATCTAATTGGCTGAATCTGCATAATGATACCAAGATCATCATCGGAGGAGACTTTAATGCTACATTGGATAATTTAGAAAAGTAGGGTCTTCAAAACCTAACCAGAGTTCAATTAGATTTTCAAAACTTTGTGGATGAGAATCAGCTCAGGGATGTTCCATCCAAGAATGGTACATTCACCTAGACTAATCGAAGGCAAGGGTTTACCAACATTTAAGATAGATTGGACAGATTCTTGCTTTATGGAGATTGGACAAATAATATTGACTCACTGGGAGTAACCATTCTTCCATACACTGGATCAGACCACTTCCCTATAGCATTATCCTTAGGGCACGAGGACAGGAATTTTGGAGGCCCATTTAGATTTGAAAATGTGGCTTAGGGACACAACACTAATGGAGCTTATGAAAGTCAGGTGGAATGAGGTCAGAATTGGCAATGACTCCAAACTCTATCTTTTGACAAAAAAAGCTAACCCACATCAAACACAAACTCAAAGAATGGAACAAGAATCACTTTAAAAACATCTTTGAAGAAAAAGTCAAAGTAGAAGAACAGCTGCAGCAGCTAAATGAAGTTGTAATATTGAATGGAATGACCTCTTCCGAATTTGAAAAAGAAAAGGACCTAAAGGCCCAACTGTCTAAACCATAGTAGCAAAAATCGTTTAGGGAAAAAATCAGCAAACCAAAAGTATAAGATTTTTTGAAAAAATCGGGAAAAAATCTGATTTAAAAAAAAACATAAAAAATTGTAGAAAAAGAGACAAACTATTTTATTAAATTACTTCAGGGCATTTCCATAGCATAGAGATATAAAGAGAAAATAAAATAGAGTTTAACCTGTGAATTGTACAAAATATTTTTTTGTTGTTTATATTCATATTACTGATTACATCGGCAAACAATCAGATAACTTTTTAAGAGGGCGGTCACCAAATACACCAAGTAGTTGTCTAAGTCAGATCAAATATTAACAAGTCTATGAAGTAACTGAGATAAAAAGTTAACAGACAAATAGTAAAAGTGAAAGCCATTTTGAAGTGATCCAAGAATTTCATTGTGATTGAGGCAAGGAGTTTTGTAGGGCTAATTCAATATTTTAGAAAGCTTATCAAATCATATTCCACAATTGCAATCCTTTATATCATAATAACAAAAATCATTTGGGGAAAAAATCAGCAAACTAAAAGTATAAGATTTTTTGAAAAAATGGATTTTAAAAAATCGTAAAAATTTGTAGAAAAATAGACACAAACTACTTTTTTTCTAAAACTTAAGGGCATTACCATAGCATAGAGATATAGAGAGTAAATAAAATAGAGTTTAACTCATGAATTGTAGAAAATAGATTTTGTTGTTCATAGTCATGTTGCTGATTACATAGGCAAATATTCATTTAACTTTTTAAAAGGGCAGTCACCAAATACACCAAATAGTTGTTTAAGTCTGAGATCAAAGATTAGCTAAGTCTATGAAGTAGCTAAGATCAAAATTTACCAGACTGAGATCCAACTATTGTTAGGAATTTAAAAAAAGTGGAAGCCATTTTGAAGTGATCCAAGACTTTCATTGATTGAGGCAAGGAGTTTTCTAGGGGTATTAGCTAAGTCTATGAAGTAGCTGTTTATTAGACAAAGATCCAACTATTGTTAGGAATTTAGTAAAAGTGGAAGCCATTTTGAAGTGATCCAAGACTTTCATTGTGATTGACACAAGGAGTTTAACCCATGAATTGTAGAAAATAGATTTTTGTTGTTTATATTCATGTTGCTGATTACATAGGCAAATATTCATTTAACTTTTTAAAAGGGCAGTCACCAAATACACCAAATAGTTGTCTAAGTCTGAGATCAAAGATTAGCTAAGTCTATGAAGTAGCTGAGATCAAAATTTATCAGACAGAGATCCAACAATTGTTAGGAATTTAGTAAAAGTGGAAGCCATTTTGAAGGTGATCCAAGACTTTCATTGTGGTTGAGGCAAGGAGTCTTCTAGGGAGGGGTAGTTCAATATTTGAGAAAGCTTCTCAAATCACATTCCATAGTTGCAATGCTTTATATTCCCTGATGGCAATTGGTAAGTCTTTTATATGGGGTAGAATTCAACAAAAGGCATTTGTTTAGCTGAAGTAAAAGATTAGCAAGCCGCTAGTTTTGGCAATACCTAGCTTGCAACTACTATTTTAGGTAGAGACAAATTTTAATGATTGTGTGTTGGAGGCTTTTTTATTACAACTATGTAAGCTTGTTTGTTGTCATTCAGATTTATTTCGTGGAGCACTTTAGATATATTGCTCACATAATGAATTGTATGTCTTTGTTTGAGCAAAAATTAACCATATCAATTATAAATTAAAAATCATATATCTATATCTACATATATTAATTATGTCTTTGAATGTTTAGTGTTGTGGTAGAAAAACTCCATTGGTGAGGTAGCCACCAAGGTTCAAACCCCTACTGGGCCATTGAGCTTGTGGGCTTTCTACCTTTGTTGGGTCGTTGAGCTCGTGGGTTTGAACAATTGAAGTGTGGGGAATGATGAACCCCCCGAAAATGGACAAAATAACAAACTTTTTCAATGTTGATTCCACATTGACTCTGATTTTGTCTTCAGACCAACCCTATTTCTAAGCAATTCAGTAATTTCACACGTTTTCCTAGGGTTTTGCAAGTTTTTACAATTATTTTTTTCACTTTTTTGCCATTTTGGGGGTTTTAACATGATTTAAATGCAAAAAATATTTGAAAATTGGGTCAACGCTCGGTCAACGATTTTTCATGAATCGGGATTTTTTCAGGGAATAAATCGGCTAGTTCCAGGATTCAAGATTAATCGGGTATAATCGCGATTTTTTGCAGACTATTGTTTCATTGGTCTAAACTCCTTGCAAGAGAGGAGATATTTTGGAGACAAAGATCCAAGGAGATTTGGCTAAAGGAGTGGGATAGAAACACCAAGTTCTTCCATAAGTCAACCAATGTCGATCAAAGCAAGATGAGAGTAGTAGAAATTCAAAGGGAGGATGGATCCCTAACTCAAACCACAAAAGAAGCATATCAAGAGGCAATAAGGCATTTCCAAGCAATAATGAAGAAAGATGCCCTCATCCAAGATGAGGTCATCCAAGATGAGGAAAGGAACAAATTTTTGAGTTGAATTCCCTTATTGATATCTGAGGCTGACAATCTTGAGCTATACAAACCAATCTCACTAGATGAAGTCAAGATTGTCACATTCCAATTCAATCCCAACAAAGCTCCTGGCCCAGATGGATTTTCAGCCAAATTCTTCCAATTCTTTTGGGACATTGTGAAGGAAGATCTGTGGAAGGCAGTGGAAGAGTCCAAGAAGAAAGCAACCATTCTAGAGGCAATGAATCACACTTTCATAGCTTATGTTTCCAAGAAAAAAGAAGCGCAGAGTATGAATGACTATAGGCCAATAGCATTATGCAATATGTCATACAAAATCAAAACAATTTTTTTTGCAAAAAAACTCAAAAAGGTTATCAATCAAGTGATATCAGAGGAGCAGAGTGGTTTCTCCCCGGGGAGATAAATTGTGGAAGGAATCATAGCGGCACATGAAGCAATTCACTCTGCAAGGAAACTCCGCTCTCCTTGCATGTTTGTAAAACTGGATATTCTCAAAGCATATGATCTAGTGGACAGACAATTTCTCCTTAGTGTGCTAGCCAAGTTTGGTTTTCAGGAAAATTGGATCAAATGGATTGGTAGTTGTATACAATCCCCTAGGTTCTCTATACTCATAAATGGTAAATCACATGGTTTTTTTGAGTCCTCTAGAGGAATCAGACATGGGGACTCTTTGTCACCCTTCCTCTTTATAATTATGGCAGAAGCTCCAGGCAGAGCTATTACACATTGTGGGCTTGAGGGACAATGGCAGGGCATTAGCATCACCAATGGCATGGAATCGGTCACCCACCAACAGTTTGCAGATGATACCATATTATTTGGGCAAGCATCAAGATGTGAGGCAAGAACCATTAGGAAAGTATTGGATGACTACAGTAAAGCTTCTGGTCAGAGCATCAATTGGAGGAAATTGAAGGTTTTCTTCCTCAATACCCAACCTAGCCTTCAGAGAGATATTGTTAGGATTTTAGGTTTAAGAACAACAAGCCTCCTTGGGAAATTTTTGGGGATCCGCCTATTTGCAAGAATGAACAAAAAATGCTATTGGGAAGATCTTAGTGGCGGATGCAAAAAAAAGAATGGAATTATGGAAGGGCAAATGGCTAACATCTGCTAGCAGAATATTAATGATCAAAGCAGTTTTATGTGACATCCCAATCTACTCTATGTCTTGCATGAAGATTCCTAAAGCTGTAGTAGGCAACCTCATCCAAATACTAAGAAAATTTCTATGGAATGGGACTAAGGACTCCCATAAATTCTCACTTATTTCATGGGACAACATCTGTAGGCCCCAGGAAGCCAAAGGGGCTGGAATCAAGCAACTCAATGTTATGAATGCAGCAATGGGCATCAAACTTGTTTGGAGCACGTATCAATGCTACTCTAAATGGGTCCGGATTCTGAGAAAGAAATATTTAGACTCTGAAGATCCCATTCTCATAAGGACTCTCTAGGAGGAAGAATTCAAGCAGCGTCGGGACACCATTAGAAGGAACATTGGGTTCCTAGTTAACCTTACTAGAGTGGAGGAGCACGAGGGAGACGATTGGTTTGGTCTGTATATGAAAGAGGAAGGTTTTCTTGAGAGAGAGAAAGGTGAAGCCATGGACACTGACAGTGCCGAAGAGGTCACATATGATAGCACCTACATGGAGGACGACTTGAAGGTTTTCATGGACAAAGCATGGGAACCTGTCCATTCTAACTATGGAAGGGAGTGCCCTATTCTCTACCGTTTTGCAATGGAACAAAAAACACTAGGAGATGAATTGGGTGATGCAAAAACTAAAATGGCATCGTCTGCAGATGGGTCAAGATGAGTTCTTTATTTAGATATATATGTGTTTACTCATCTATTTTTTTTGCTCTAATAGGTGATAACTGTATTCTCATTTTGTAGTCAAAGAATACACATTAGGCATTAATATTTTAGCGAAAAGGAAATTTCGAAGGAATGAGATTTAGCAGATATATCTTCTCCTCTAAGGAATTATGTAACTTTAGGTATGGGATACAGATATGCGGGGGTACAGTTATTGGGTAGCTGGTTTTGGTTGTTTATGGCAAACAAACAATATTATGTAAATTTGCATATTTTAATATAATGGGAGTTGGCCCTCTCCAGCTATTTACTTATCAAAAAAAAATATTGAGTGTGCTCAACATCTATATTACCTTACTTTCACTAAAAAACTAGACTAACTATGGTATCAGGCTATCAGCAATATAAGCAATTTTAATTTCAATTTTTGTTCAATTTTAAAGTTAATGTTAAACTTAACCACTATTCTTGTTTTCAAAGTTCTCTGTCATGATATGTTTTGGAAATTATTAAATTATATTTTAAAAAAATTGGCGTCTCCAAGTACCCTCGTCTCCTATTTTTGAAAATTAGTTGTACCAATACCGGTACCAATCTCAGGAGTCCCCAAGTACCCACGTCTCCTAGTAACCTTGAAAATTTTCAATTGCCCTAATGCTAGAAATTTAAAGGTGATAAAAGCAATACTAGGTGCAAAACGTATCAAGGATAATGGAAGGGTGAGAAAACAAGCTTAAATTGAGGAGATTTCAAAATGAAATTGAAACTAGTGGTACAAGATATGGCAGTTAGAAAAGGCCGCATGATTTGTTGGTTTGTGCACCATTGGAGTAGGCTAGATGGTTCGATGAAAGGTTTTGCAAGAAGAAGTAAAAGCTCTAGCTCACTATCTTAATGATGAATAATAGGGTGTGATTTGAAATGTTGATGAGAAAAAGATACACCATCAAATCCAGAAGCTCAAATCACAACAACATGGACTATGGAAACCCAATGTCTACAATTAATGGCTCATTTCCATTTGTCGAGGCATTCTATCAAGATTTTTGATTGCTAATGGAAAACATGGTTGTTTCCCACCTGAAAGGCACATTGAATGTTACTGGTGGATACACCAGCTGCTGGAAAATGAGATTCTTACTAGGCTTGCACAGTGAGCTGAGATAATCAAATATAAAAAAGTCAATGGCCTGGAGAATATGGTCAGTCAAGTGGAGCTGGTTGTAATGTGAGTTGACAACATGACTTGGGCTGGAGGTTGGTATGGGTACACTTAGGTGTCTCACCTTTGCCATGAAACATAGATTGTATGGCCATATGGATTTTTTGATAGGATGAAATAATGGTATTTTTGAATGTTAGGACACCAAATAATACACAATCTAAGTCTGGTTACACAAAAGTCTTTCTCATTACTATGCTTGAGTATAGGGTTATTAATGTAGATTTTACTGTATGTTTGGTTTTCACATATGATAGTTGCAGGTATGGTAGCTCATTAATAGAACCCCTATAAACAAAGGACAAAAAAACTCAATTAAAAATATTTGCATCAAAATAATGATTGCAAAATTGCTTTGCTCACTTCATAATGATTTCCTCAAAAAAGAAGATTGAACTTTCAAGCTCAAATAACCTGAGTTACTAGTCTCGGTTTTGTTGGAAGATTGGTGCCTTTGTCCCCTTGGTTGTTCAACATCACTCTCGGGGATTTGTGACATGGCTTAATCACCTCTGTAGTTTGTTTAACTCTAATGTTCGTATCGAGCATTAATAGGTTGATCTGTTGGTGCAACAACAAAACCTTGGGCCAACAAGTGGTATCAAAGCTCAAGTCATAGGTTTGAATCCCTCGATTGTGCTAGGGGGAGGGGGGGATTGTTGGAAGGTTCATCCCTTAAGTTGTTCAATGCCACCCTTGAGGATTCATGACATGGCTTGATCTCCTTTTGTGGTTTGTTTATCTCTGGTGTTTGTATTGAGCATTAATATGTCAATCTTTTGGTGCAACAACAAAACCTTGCGCCAATAGGTTTGAGTGCGGGTTCGGGTACGAGAACCCGGTTCGTGGGTACAGGCAAAAAAATTTGCCCTTGGGTTCGTAGGTTCAGGTTAGTCCATACATGTACATACTGTAGGAATCCTTGCCAAATCTGTCCTCAAAATGTTGATTATAGGCTCAAGGAATATTATCAAATACTTAGCATACAATGTATGAAACTGCTGTTATGAATTTTCTGATCATCTTCTTTAAGTTCGTAGGGGCTGCAAATGAAGTTATTGAAGGCTTCTAACAATGCAGGGTTGTTATAGAAATGACATACTAGCTGTTTAGACCTTTACACACACATGTAATGACTAAAATTAACTAGTACAGCTAGTTGGCATAAAGACAAACAATTGTCATGCAAACTACTATCACCTTGAATATGGACATATTATCAAATAATTGGCCTGCAACTAACAAATAAACTAACAGCTGCAAGTGCACTATGTATTCCTTCAAGTATTCAATAGCTGTTCATAATACATCATACCCGTATATTGGCTAGCCATGATAAATTATGATGATGATTGACAGATTGTTGTTGCTGGGGGTGTATGGCCAGCATAGGGGTGTGTGCCAATGCCCTTGTTTGCAGACAAAATGCTTTCCAATGATGCGTTTGATCTGTTCTAACCCTCACGCCCACTAGCAATGAATTTCAGAATTTTCTTGTGCCTTTGTTCATAAAATCGCACCACCTCTAGGATTGCGCCTTCTAGCAACAAGGTCTGATTTCTGGGCTGTACGCTGCCTTTATTTGTTCCCAATAACTTCAAATATGCTGCTCACAATACTGCTGTTAATCGACCCCAAAATCTGATTAAAAAACTCAGTAAATTTTATTCCCAATCTGTACAATTAGAACTTCTGAATGAAACTCTCTTCAATGCCACAATTCGGTAGATATTTCACTACTTCAAAGCAGCTGCACACTGAAGATTCGCACATTCTCCAATGGCTGAAAGTCTGAAACCCTTGGCTTCTTCCTCTCCAAACAAATTCATCAATCTTCAATTCATAATAATCAATGATTCGAATTCTTTTAAAGCAATATATATATTTCTCCACAAAAGGGTTCGATTTTCTCCATAAATGCATTTAATTATATTTAATGATATTAAATGATATAACATCTTAATTAATCATTAAATGTATGCCTTGGTAAGTGTGCAATAATTAATTAATTAATGGTCCCCTTTTTAATAATGCCATGACCCTCAATAATAAAGTTAAGTTATAACTTTATTATAACACTTTTAGTTATTTAATTATAATAAGGGTCATTAAAACATTAATATCTCCATTATAACTCAACATCTCGCATAGCCGTCTGAAATGGGAGTCATCACTGCAATTCCCCATGTGACCAACTTCTCAGCTATAAATAGTAAGGCGTCCAACTTCTCAGCTATAAATAGTAAGTGTGGCAAATGAAGTCCAAATGAAGCCAAACAAAAACCAGATCGAAGCGCATTGAACACTAGGGAAGATGCAACCCTTAGAGGACCCTCTATCCAACACATTAGCCTACGAGGGTCAGGATAATAGGCTAATCTCACAAAATCCAAGTCTACTAAAATGGGGACATTACACATACACGCACACACATATTACATATGCATACAAAAATTTAAAGAAATATACAAAATTATAAAACTAAATACATTTCATAGTGTGATACTTCATCATTGATCAATGCCAAATGCCAATTGATAGTTCAAAATTTCAATATTATCATATTATGTCATAGGCCATTTAATATATATATATCAATGTATCATATATGTCTAGGTTCACAATTCAAATGAAAATCATTACAATTACAAAATAAACAATCAAAAATAATACTTGTCTTTTATCTTCATCAATCATCAAAAGGATCTAGATCAAGATCATCATCGTTTGCTTCAAGTTCAAAATCATTTCAACCCAAAGCAGTGCCACTCCGACTAGGTGCATCATGTGTAGGTATCTCATCATCATCCATAGTGACTCTAGCAAGATCATCAAAAGTTGCATCCAAGTTGGTACACTTAGGGGTTACATCTGAATGCTTCGTTGACCCATCCTTGTAATGGTCTTTCTTATGTGTTAGAAGATACAAATGGAATGAATATAAACCAAGTTTTTGTTTCTTTTGCAGCCAACCGGTTACACTTCACTAAGTGGATAAAGGAGTACCTACTCCAATTCCATTCAGCAGCTAAAGAACTTGCAACATATTGAAATTGGAGAGAAATCCAACAAAACTTAAAAATAAAAAATGCAAAATAAATTAAAAATATTAAATGCTTACCATAAATGATTTAATCTCCGTTGTGTGAACTCTAGTCCTTCCTCAACGTACTACACTGTCAATGTCTTTCAAAAATAATCTCCTGCCCTTCAAAATGTCAAAATGAACTTTGTCTAGCGCTAAGTCAACCTTTTGGGCTCAAATTAGGGTTTTAGAGAAAAAAAAGTGTTTTTTAAATTATTTTTGTCACTTTTAAGTGATTGGACATTTTTTGTGTTGGGCTCTCCTGGGTTCACGCTTGAGTGGCACCCAAGGGGCCCTAGATTGGTTGTGGGTCCATGTGCACAGACCCACAATGTACTCGAAGCCCCTAGGGTGCACCCTGGCAAACCCTAACACAAACCTGGACCCAAACGAACCTTGTCCAAGTGTGCCCACCTCTAGATGCAAACCCGACAATGTAGCAAATAGCTCTTAAAAAATGATACCAAATTCCTCCAAGTTGCTAGATAAGACATCAAAATCCTATAATAAGCATCTCAAAAGACAAAAAGAAGTTAGATTCTCAACTATGGGGAAATTCCGAAATAGAATTTAACATATTTAAAGAAGAATTCAGCACAATATCAATATAAAATTTTGCTAATTTTAAAGGGGACCCGGGTTTGATACAACTTGTGTACTTCTAAACTAAAATAATTAAAAATGCCAGAAACGCGAGATAAAATAAATAAAATTAGCAATAATATGCCTAATAAAACACAAATTGCAAAGAATTAATTGATAGTTGATAATTGAAATTATCAAATGAGACATAACATGTAATATGGCATATATGTCTTTATTACCTATTCATAAATAGGAAAATCAAAATAGTCAATGTTCATTGTCAAACTTGTGAACTACACAATAAAGATTAATCATATTACTCTTCATTGACAATATCTAGAAGAATAATTAGTTAATTAGAACCAAAGCAATGTGATTAACGGCAAGCACCACTCCACTACCTCTATTTTGTGTCTCTTGGATAAAAGTATATTGCCACACTTCATTAAGAAATGAGATTTGAGGAAATTGATTCTCTGGCTCCACATCCCAATAGACTGCTACCAGTAACCTGTAGTACAACCCCTTCAGTCAAAAATTAAACTTCCTTGATGTAATCTCCACAATCCCCTTGGTAGCAAAAACACAATTTCAGTGACATAGAAAAGGCATGGTAATTTCATACAAGTGAAGCTAGAACATAGTACCTAAGTCTAATTTCAGCTCTAAGCATGCAGAAAGAGGGTGTGAAACAAGGGATGTGTTTGCAAATTTTGTTCTTATCAGTGTCTCTAAGGGTTTTTAAATGTTGTTTACTCCTTTTTTTAAATCGTGTTTCTATAAAGGGATGTCGTCGGCTTCAAACCTGGGAAGCTTCATAATAGGAATCAATACCTCTATAATACCAATATAGGTGCAAGGCATCCAAGGTAGTACTCAGATTGAAACACGTTGATTCTTAGGAAGAAAGCTGAATTATCATAACATTTTCCCTTGTACCAACCATATTTCAGAAACTAATACAAGAAACATGAATAGCATAAAAGCTATGTTGCCAAATTGGGTACAAGTATGGATACGTGGGTAAGGCAAAAATATTTTTTGGGGGTTGGTACATTTGGGTATGTATGTACAAAAAATGAATATAATATTCAAACACGCTACTTAATATATTATACTTCAGAAAATTATCTTTTAGTTTAATATTATATATAAACTATGTATGCTTACATATGTATAAATATATTTAATAGATTAATAAATTAATAGTATTAAATATAGCATTTACTCATACTATTTAATAAGTTAAATAAATAATAGCATTATCAATAGTAAAAAATATTGTTAAATAATAAATTAAGTTTTCAATAAGTAATAATATATTAATCAAAGATGAAAAAATGGGGAAAAAAACATGCAAATCGCGATTTTTCCCGATTCAAACTTGCAAAAGATCAAATCGCCAAAAAAATCACGGAAGATTTTATTAAAAAAATCAGCGCGAGTTTGACTTGCAAAATTGTTGAAAACCATGATTTAAACAATGTAAAATCGGCAAAAACAAAAAAACGCAAATGTTTAAAAAAGCGCGAAAGAAAAAACCCTAACTTCTATTTGCATAATACTTTCAACCCGCAAAAAAATGCAGATATCTTCGGGCAGGATATAGATGGCGACGACGGGTATTTGTCATGTTTTTCAAGTTCTTTTTTTTGTGCGATCTGCAATTGGTAACTCCGTCTCTCCATTTGGCAACTGTGTAAGTGTTAATGTTCTGTAAACAATAAAAAACGTGCATTACTAATTTACAATCGAAGACTCTAAATCTTGTGCGTTTTAATTGCTTGAATGTAACTATGAAATATAAAAGTTATTACATTGTCCCAAAAGCATTCTCACCCAATCATATCCACATAATCATGTTTAAACAAAATACATAATTATAAAGAGCTCAATTTGAATAACATCCCTGACAACGAACTTTAATTTTTTTCTCACAATCAAAATATCAAACATGACCAAATAGTGCATTATAGTCACTTGCCTTTCGTGTGAAGCCACTTGAATTAGTTGTATCAAGCAGATCATCGTTAGAGAGTTATCATAGACATTCAAACTGTATTGAATTAGTTGTATCAAACTTTGATAAATGATCTTTGAGCCAAGAATATTGTTCATTGATCATTCTGCCTCCTAGCATTCAACCTAAAACCACTATTACAAAATACCAACCTTTTACTTAATTTAATGTATATGTGTTTCTTTTAGAATATTTTAACAAATTATAGATTTTCAGAAGTTCAATAAATTTGCCGATTCCAATTTTTTAAAAATTTTCGGCCAAAAGATTTATTGCCGATCAAGAGTTTTTCATCTTTGATATTAATAATGCCCTGCATCTGGTTTAACAATCAAGGGCAGACAAGCACTGTTGATAACTATTTAAAAATTGTATCCTAAAGCTTTCTTGTGGTGGAAAATTTTTAAATGCACTGCAATGTTAATGGTGCATAAGAATGCAAACAAAAAAATATGTGATTGCACTATCACAAACTATACAACTGATAAATCCATAATAAATCCAACAATAAAAAGAAGTTCATCCGTGAATGCCAAAATCCTGTGGCTAATAAGCCAAGGCTTCCCAATAAGCCGATACCAACAGTAAACAGTGAATAAGTATCTGTGAAAGTTTAAATTTGACTGCATGACAAAAGACAATAAGATTACTCTCTGAAATATTTTCAGCATTGAATGTTTCAACAAAGATCAGCAACCAATAATCAACAGCTGCAAGGAAAAACAATGATCAAAAAAGTTGATGCAGGAGGCAAGCTTGAGTGGTGTCAAAGACAAAGCAATGCTATAATAATTACCCAGGTTCAATCCCCTGCAAACTGCCGGGCAAGCTCTTGTGTGAATTTTGATACTTTTTATTTGGGGATTGGGATCAGTTTGTATCCCAAATGCTTAGGGTACTTCAATCCTCAATCTCCACATTCAAAAGAACAAAAAAAGAAGAAGTTGCAGGGTAACAAACAGATAGTGTTATTTTCCGTGAACCAGCTAGGGCTCAAATCTAGGACTTCCGATGTGTATGCTGAGGCTCTCTACCATTGAACTACCAGTCATTTTATTGACCAGGCTCTTTTAGGTAACCTCCTTGCTACAGTTGGGGTATGGCTCATTTCTGCAGTACACCATCTTTAGCCACAGTTTGGTGCTTGGGGCTCTTTGTCTGGCTCCGGTGCCATGCTATTTTCCATGGCTCGGGCAGGAATTAAAAATAAGACCTCCCACACACATGCTAGGATGCTCTACAATCTACCACTAAGCTACCAATCCTGTTTGTGAATGGAGCTTTTAGGTAGGCTCCCTTTTATGGTTTAGGTGCGACTCATTTCTCCAAGAGATAAGAGCCCACTGGAACTAATCGGTGATGCTAATGAACTGTTGACATTTAAGCACATTAACTAACAAGGTGGGAATCATTTTGAAACTAGGGCTTCAATTATCCTTAAATACATAAAATTTAAATAAAAAATGCAATAATACTGGGTCTATACAATTCTCAAAATAAAAGATGTTGTCAAACATAACCAAAATGCAATACATTGAAGTTTGAACAAATGACAAATAGAGATCAAGGCCCTCCGAGATCCTTAATATGTGGATTAAAATCTGAAGTTTCCTTGCCCGCTTGGTAAAGCTTTACTTG
Organism: Cryptomeria japonica; assembly: GCF_030272615.1. Lineage (NCBI taxonomy): Eukaryota > Viridiplantae > Streptophyta > Pinopsida > Cupressales > Cupressaceae > Cryptomeria > Cryptomeria japonica. The sequence goes on along the minus strand of NC_081411.1, from coordinate 179,623,322 downwards.
GTCCAAATGTGCTTAAGGCACAGGAAATCTTAATTGAATGTTTTACAATGTCTTTAATTATTCAACAATCCTTCAAGATGGATTTATAATCCCCTACACGGAAAATACATTGCATTCAATGTGACTTTTGGCAACCCTATTTCTTCCCCGCAGCCTCAACCGATCCCCCACGTCTTTAATTAGCATTACATCGCTATAATTACAATATATAAATAAATGCCCTGCAATTCAAATATTACCATACTAAAATCAATTTTCTTAAAAACGTTCAAGGTGCGTAACATTGTGTAATGAGTTAGTGCCCTGATGACAAGATCACTAGCAAACAAATACAGAATACAGTCTAAATGTCTAACTATTATTGAGAAAAAACCATTTCAATTAGTCGACGAAAATGCCATAAACCCTAAGGCATAAGATGCAAGAACATGTTTCAACAAATTTTCAAAACCTAAGAAGAAGGTACACTGCCATAGGAGAACCCACTTTCTTAAAATTCGTAAGCTACGAAATAATTCATTCGATATACACATCATTGTTTGATCAGTCTATGCCCTAATAATTAATTCAAGTCAAGATCTCCAAGAAACGAAGAGGAGAAGGAAAAAAAGAAGAGAAAAAAATATTGTAATACATTTCAGAAGACAGTCAAAATGCTGAACAAATATTCACACAGATCATTCTAATCAACTGCCGAAAATGGCATAAACCCAGGGAAAAAATACAGGGAAACATTTCTACCAAAATTAAAAACCCTAATGAGAAAACACAAAAAAACATCTAACCTGATGCAAATCCTCTACTGGCATTTGGATGGGAAACGCGGGAAGTTACACATTGTGTATGAGGCGAAGAGAGGCGGAGGGTCTGAGCAAGGGATCGAACTTGTCGTGCCGCCATTGACACTGCCCTTTCCTTTTACTGATGAATCATTCACAATGTATTAAAACCAAGCTTGCTCTTATGTAATGTTTTTGAGAGGTAGTTAAATATTTTACCAAGATTAGAAAAAATTAAGGCAGGGAAAGGATATCCCCGTAAAATCATGAGCTCGACGATAAAGCACTAAATCCATCTTTAGGCTCTTTTGTTGGAAGATGATTAAAAATGTTATAAAGGTATTCCATAAAAAAGAGATTTCAATACAAGATTATTTTAAAATATAAATTGTGTTTATATACAATTTATTTTTTTTTAAATCATATCTAAAAAGTAAATTTAAATAAATAATCATATTAAAAATTTATTCGTAAATTAAATTAATTATTAAATTTAAGTCTACGAAATTTTCTACTTATCAAGGTGGATAGAGTAAACTCATTTTTTTTACTTTTTACACCATTAAATTCTACCCCTCAAAAAAGTAATCTTAAAGTTAGTGTTTAATAAGAATTTTTGTTTTTAGTTTTTATTCTTGAATTTTATGAAATTGAAATAAATACAACTACACGGTTAAAATAAATTTCCTTGTAAAATAGGAGTTTGACATATGTGACTTAAGAAGGTCGATGACATTTCTTAAAAATTCTAATTTTTATTTGTATATAATTTATGTAATTTTTTATCTTAAATTTTTTAGTACAAGAAAAAAATTAAAATTAAAAAACCTAGGAGTCCTTGCACAAGACTCATTGTTTTTTAATAACAGTTGCTCAAAAAAATAGATAGCCCCCTTCATGAGACCATAGTGTAGGAAATGTGTATTGATTGTGTAGATGTAATTGTGGCTATGAAATGAACAACTCAAACCACTAAACTCAACTACACAATCACAAAAAAAATGGATTGAGCTAAACAAATTCAATTAAACATGAAATTTTGCAATAAAAACCCTATGAAAGACTCCTTGTTCCACTTAAAAGTGGTTTTAGCCTTGACTAATTAAATGTGTGCTCAAATTTCTACAACATAAGATTGTTGTAGACGTATAAAAATGACCACTTTCCTAAGTGAATATTTAATATTCATTTTAACCTCATTCTTCTATTTAATTAAATTTTATTTAATTAAATTATTCACATTCATCTATTTAATTAAATGAATTGCTCAATTTATTTAATTAAGTTCACTTAAGCCTTTCATAACCTTTAATTAAATAAATCACTTTATTTAATTAATTCCCCTTTCTCCCCTTTTAATTAAATTTACATTTAATTAATTTGATCCTTGCAAGTAAATAAATCTAATTTATTTATTCAATCCCCCACTTGTATTTATGCAAGTTGCATCTATTTTTGTTGAAATAAAGCAATGTATTTTAATTAAAAAATTTCTCCATCCACTTGCATTTTCCTACATCTCTCACTTGCCTCTCTAAACCCTCTTCTAGATTCTTCTAATCACTTCTAAATTAGCCTAATCCATCTCCTAAATATTGTCACATTCCTAAGCAAAGGGAAGTCACTTCTCAAATCCTCAAAGTCTTTGAAAACCATAAAAGGCTTTATGTCTTCAACAAGTTAACCTTTAAAGTCTTCCTAACCATTAATGGTTAACTCAACCTTCTTGCATGATTAGAGACTTTCTCTCTAACTCAACCTTCATCTAACCCAAGGGTCTCATCAAGCATTCATGGTTTTGACCTCGGTTATCCCTTTAACCCTTGCACAAGAGTTTATCCAATGGATGACCCTAACCTAACCTTAACCCTTGCTTCCTGATGTAACCATCATGTCTTCTCAAACATTTAATGCTTCTTACATCTCCTCTCAAGTAGTCTCTTGTTGACAATTGTCACCATTTCATTGGTGAGAATTGTAAACATGGATTTATTAACTTTCAATCCTGGCCCTTGTTAAGATTATCCAATCTTGACCATTCATTGCCCTATTTTTCCTATAAATAGAGCTCTCATTCTCTCATATTTCATATCCAAGTCTTTAGTATCAAACTTATAGACATTTTACTAAGTATCCAAGTTTCATGCATCCAATCCATAATCATTTTTAAATCAAGCATTTAGCCTCTCTTTGAATAGAAATCATCGTAATAAGCATTTTAAGAAGCATTTCCATTATTATAGCACTCTCATATTGGACTAGTATATCATGTTAGGATAGACTTTTACTAATCTTTTATTGTATCATCATCCATGTTAGTTTAAATCATATTAGATTTAATATCATGCATAACTAGGAATGCATTCATATTAAGTTGATCAAACATCCCTCATTCTTGGAATTGTCATTCCTGAAGTTACTTTGCTCAGTGATCTGAGAGCAAAGACATTGACTTGAGGGATCCTGTGAGATAGAGAACTATGGAACGTCCCTTGGGGAGTTGAGCTATTGAATATATCTCTGTAACTTGCACCAAGAGTCCCATTGGTGTGTGGACCTTTTTGAAACTAAAATTTAAGTTTCATTGCACCACTTTTTTAGCACACATTTATGGCGCCCACCATGGGGCTTAACCCCATAAAACATATCATTTTTTATGAAGGAGTGATATTGCAGGTATGTGAAAAAAGTTGAGTTAGCGCATTGGAGCCTTCTTTTAGCGCTTAGAAACTGTTTGCTAGTGCATTTTGCTCATTGTTTAGCGCATTAGACCCTAACATTAGCGCATTGATAACTTAGGTTAGCGCATAACACTTATGACTCACAACTGTAAAATCACAATGCATTAAGAAACCAATCTAGTGCATCCGGTGATCAGCTTAGCGCATATGTGCATTTCTGTAGCACATTGGTGCAATAGTGTAGCACATAGAGGTAGCAGAGAAGAAAAATTTGTAGCTGAGGAAAATCATTTTAGGCTTGTGTAAGCCCACACTAAACATTTGATTACTGACGAATTTCATGTAGGTTCTAATCTTTTTTGTGCAAGGGAAGGAGTTAGTTTAGAAGTTTTATCTTTTTTACTTTCTTTCAATAGAAATTAAAAAGAATTCACTCTCCCTTATTGTACAAGTTAAAATAAACCTCATATTTTCATTTTGGATGCTTAAAATGAACCTCGGGCTTCTTTTTGATGTTTAAAATGAAAATTCATCTTTCTTTATTGCAAGGTAAAAAGAACAACAAAATTCACTTTTATTTTCTTGCAAGTTAGAAAAGGAAAAACACTTCATTTTGGGGCTCAAAAAAGAACAAAACAAATATACTTTCAGCAAGGTTAAAACAAACTTCATCTTCCTTTGGTGCCTAAAATGTTCAATTTTATTTTTGCAAAGGTAAAAGAACCTCATCTTCATTTTATGCAAAGCAAAGAGGGAAATTTTTCCCCAATCGACTTTAAATTTTGTTGACCAAATCACGATTTGCTTTGTTGACCATGTTTAATCAAAAAAATTTGGAAATACACACTTTGCTATGAAAGGTTAAAAAGAACACCATGATTTTTTGCAGCAAAATCTCCAACTAGAAGTTAAAAAATCATTGTCTTGAAGGCTAAAAAGAACCATTGTTTTCCTTGTCTCAAAAGTGGAAGGTATATGCTATCCCCTTAACTAAGTGAACAAAAAGTCAAACCACTCTTATGCTTTCTTCATTTCAAGCATTTACATCCTTTAGCAGACCTGCCCTCCCTAGTTGCTCTTAGAGCGCCATTTAAATGGTCGGTGAGAGGGGAACGACCTAAGTGGGAAACGACTTTATCGCCAAGTGTTCCAACCCACTATAATCAAAAGTGGAGGTTGACAAAAGTCCCTTCAACGGTTTTCCTCGGTGATTAGCCTTCCCCCAATATCTTTAAGATACATAAAGCCTTTGTTCTAAAGGTTGGGAAGCCTCCCGAGGGAGTTATCACTGAAGACTGAATAGGAAGCCTAATTAAAAACTTCAGAAATAGAAACTTTGAGTTGAGTCGGTATCCAAAAATCTCCAATATCATAGTGCAAAGGTGGGGAAGAATTCACCCGCAAGATTACTCACCATATATCTCCCAAGATAACTACTCAATTGTGAAGCAATTCACTTTGAGTTAATTTCTGGCAAAAGGCAAAAAAATGGGTGCCCCCTAGGGGGTGACACGGTTGTTTGAGCTGACGAAGTATCAAGACTAGTGGGCTATGGTATTGTTGATGACCCTTGAATAAAGAGTCTATATGATTTTGTATTACTTGTATCCAAACCTGTGAAAACATTGAGGATTTGAACACATCCTCACAGAACATACACTATATGTTTAGCATAGGCAAAATTGGTTATTTCTTTCATGTCATGTTTTCAAGTTACGTTCAGAAAATCATCCATCAAAACAAACAAGTGTTAAAAATTTCTAAAAACAGCGAACAACAAAGCAATCAAGGCAGTTTAGTGCATAAGAGCAACATCCTAGCACGTCTCAACCATTTTATAGCGCATGCAAACCAGAACTTAGCACTTCCATCAGTCAAAATAGCGCATAAACAGTTGTCAAACTGGTAGACATTTCAGTAGCGCTTTGCGTAACCATATTAGCGCTTTTGAGCATCAGTATAGCGCATAAAAGGCTTAACTTAGCGCTTTGAGTCCAAACAACAATGCTCAATCAAGACACATTAGCACATAATCTTCCCAGTCAAAAATAATTTCAGAACTCTAAGTTAGCACATAACATAGCCAACTTAGCGCATAGGGAATTTCTTGTAGCGCATCTAAATCATCAGATAATGCATCCAGTCTCTGTTTTAGCGCATGGTGAAAACACAGAAAAATAGAGAGTAAACTAGGCATTTTTAGAAAATTTCATCATCAGTCCTAAACACCCTTTTGGGCCTTTTGTCAAACTCACCAATCAGAATCCGAACCAAATCATCAGAGAAAACATTTCCAAAATCAAACAAGCATCCTTAGAACAAATTTGTCAAAATCTTAAACTAGCTCATGGTAAAACTTCATCCAATCAAAATCAGGTAGTACCATCACATTAATCAAAAGGTTTGCCATCTAACGGATTCTATCAAACAAACAACATACCAAGTTTAAACCTTAAGTTGTCAAATTGAGTTTCCATATTGGGAGACTCTTATCCACATCATTTGATGCACTTTGTCATGGGGGCGAATCTAAACCTCTACTTGATGAAGTAAGCTTGAGTTTTTCAAATGAAGTATCTCAATCCCAACATCGAAGGAAACCATTGATCATTCGTGTATGACCACTCCTCATTTTTTGAGAAGAACAAGTCTTCATCACAAAACTAAGTTGAAGAAGAGACAACCTAGTTCTAAAAAAACTTGCCAAGCAGAATAAGTTTCTCTATATCAATCGCCAACTTTTTAAATCACATCACGCATTCTTGCGTCATATGTGATTATATCTTCAAGGCGAATCAAATGAGTTTGACAAAGAACCCTTAAGAAGAAGAGCTTACATTCAGAAAGCGGCATTCAACCAATGCTTAAATCGTGGAGGAAAGATTAATCCCGCTTTATTCCCACAATTTTGTATCACTTATAACGTAGCTCGACCCAAACCACCAACCCCTGAACAAGGAGAAGATTTTATCCCCTTTGTCATAAAAAGCTTTTACTAGATGCCCATTGTTACTCGCTCTCAAAGAAACAAGCAAAGTGAACCACAACCAGAGTCTTATCCAACCCTTTTGATTATACTGATCTGGGAGATACAGAGATCACTGAGGAACTTCTCCAAGAATGTCAAGAAAACCCCTCATTCTAAAAACTCATGGAAATACTCATTGAAGCTGACAAGGAAAAATATATGCTTATGCTAACTAGCAAAGGAGTTAGACTTCCTGAAGATTTCAATATTGAAAACTTAAGGAAAGTCAATGAACAATTTTTTAGGACAAGGTCTCAAAATTACGACTATCAAGAACAACAGAGAGAAGAAGAAACGCATGATCCTGAAATCATACCTGAACAACATAACATACTTGAACAATTTAACATACCTAAACACAACCATGCCCGAACTAGGGATAATGAAAGGGAAGAAGTTTTCCCTTGGCAAACAAATGCACCCATGGTCGCTCTTACGCAACAAATTCAAATGCTGGAAAGACAAATGTAGGACATGCAATAGGGGACCACGGTGCGATACTCCTTGGATGAAATTTGTCCTTACCCCTTTGACAGGAGATTAAACATGATACCTTTTCCCCTGAATTCAGATGTACCAAAATATGACAAATATGATGGTAAAAGTGATCCCCACGATCATGTTTGGGAATTTTGTACCATAAGCCTAGAATTTGCTCACGATGACACTTACTTAATGAGCCTATTCCCAAGAAGTTTGGGAGGGCAAACAATGGAGTGGTTGTCTAAACTTACACCTCCCATCAAATCCTTTGATGAGTTGGTAAACAAATTTATCACACAATATTCCTATAATATTCAACACGCGATCACCATGTTGGATGTATGTAATACCAAACAGAAAAATAATGAAACATTCATGGTGTTTCTTCAGCGTTGGAGACGTATGGTTTCGAGATATCCTCGAGATGTGCCTAAAAAGGAAAAGATGGAGATCTTTATCGACAATCTAAATAGTGAGATGAGTTATCTACTCAAGCTCCAGTGCATACCATCTTTTGCTAAGTTGATTGAAAATGAAATCCAAGTAGAAGAAGCCTACATCAAGAAAGGAACATTGAAGTTCTTTAAGGAAGGAACTAATTCATCCAACACTCACTTTAACAACCAAAACAACAACAACACTTTAGACAAATCCAGATTCTGGACCAGAAACAAAAACGTTGTTAATGAGGGAGGAGTTGATGCTAATGATACGAAATCCAAACAACCAGTATTAGCTTTATCAGGTAAACCACAATCTAACAAGAATCAAAAAAGTGTTAACCAAGGCACTAACACTTATCCGCAAAATACCATTCAGGGACCTTCAAATTCAAACACCAACAACAATACCCAAGGCAACACCACTAATCGAGGGAATAATACAAATCAAAGAGGTAACATAAACACTTTCCCAAATAGATGCATCTACACACCATTAGGGCAATCCTTGGAATTAGCATTTCGCGAACTCCTGGCAAACAAGATTATCACATTGCCAACCATAAACAACTTCGAACCCTAGATCAAACCACCTTGGTGGAATGACTCGCATTTCTGTGATTTTCATCGAAACAAAGGACATCACACAAATGATTGCACGAGGCTTAAGAATATTGTTCAAGATATGATCGATAGAGGTGATTTAACGGTTGATGGTCTCAAAACAAATGGTGATCATGACGCCTTTAAAATTCCTCTTCCAAATTACAACAAGGAAGGAGCTTCATCATCAAACGATACACAAGGAGATCGCATAAATCATTTGTACAACAACACCATCAATCACATATCAATAGATGAAAACCAAATAAATGTCATAAAAATCAAAGACAAACAAGACCATACATCAATCAATGTGACAACCAGAGCTCAAAATATATGTCTTAAAAGGGCATACATCGACATCGAACACTATCCCCAAGACTCAATATGATTTGGTAAATCAACTATGGAGAACTCATGCTTAGATATTCATACTCGAGTTACTCAAACTCTCGCCGAAACATAAGGACATCTTGGAACAAGCACTAGTTGAAACAAATGTGCCTCAAGATCTGGACGTTGATAAATTTCAAGCCACGGTGGCTCATATGATAGGGCCTCATAATCTCACCTTTTCTTAACACGATAATATCTCTTTGAGTCATCCACATAACACTCCCCTTCATATTGAAGTCTTAGTCTACAAACATCAAGTTAAAAGAGTATTAAAAGATGGAGGAGTTGGTCTTAATATCTGTACCTTAAAACTTATCCGTGCATTAGGCTTCTCTGAACAGTCTATTGATCCACACAAAAAGATCACCATCAAGGCCTATGATGATGAAGAAAGATCATCCAAAGGAACAATGATACTACCTATTCAGGTGGGACCGATAAAAAGAGACACTATGTGCAAAGTCTTAGACATAGACTTAACATACAATATTCTATTGGGCCGTCCTTGGATACATGAAAGGCAATCAGTGTTGTCAATCTACCATCAGTGTGTCAAATTCCCATATAATGGATAGGAGATTTCCATCTCTGCTAGTAATAATCCCTTTCAACATTGCAATGCTATGGGGGTAGCTCAAGACAGCTTGGTTCCACATAACAGGGAAGCTCCAACTTCCTCAACACTAGATCATCATCAAGAAAAGCTCAAATCTTTATCCACGGATTTCAAACAAAAGATGAAAATCAAAGAGCAAGGCATTGGAGAATACTCTTTCAAACCCATGTGTCTATCCAAATTGCCAACATCACCAAAATCTCATGGACAACCTTCTACATCGACACATAAAGCAACACAACCCATCACCAAGTTTGATGGCAAATTTATCCAGTTAGGCACACTGGCACATGAATCAGAAGAGAAATACATCCTTAGTTGTCTATACAAGGATGAGGGAGAAGTCGGAGCTGCTACTCTAGAGGTAGCCATACCAGCACAACAATATGAAAAAGGATTCATGATCATGCAACAGATGGGATACAATGGCAAAGGACCTATAGGCAAGCGTCAAGAAGGCTTTACAGAACCACTAGACCCTCTTTCATAATTTTCTCGAGATAAAATAGGTCTGGGATATGGACACAACATATCCCCAAGGGAAAAACAAAATAAGTATCAAAAACCTCAATGGAAAGCAAAGAAGAAATACAACAAAGACTCATGGCAAGAGGCATTACACAAAGCAGCTGAAACAACAAGGAAAGAGCGAGAACACTAGGAAAAAGAGAAACGACAAGAGGAACTAACCATTCAAAGGGAAGAAGCATCTTATGAGAAAGTGCACCATGTTTAGGAACCTATTCAAAACAAGGCAGAGTCGCCTCCTGAAAAAATCACTACTCCCCAAGGAGGAAAAGTGTATGAACAAATGCAAAGGGTATGAGCAGGCTCTGATTCAAAATCAACAAAAACTACAAGATTGGTATCAATTGTCAGAGAGCTCTTCTCACCCTACAACATACCCGTCCACAGCACTGAAAGACTCCGAGACAGTACTTCTGAAACTGATTCTAATGATTATGAATGGGGTAGTTGTTCAAATATTACTAAGGATGTCCCTAAAAGGATGTCCCTAAGGATGCTATACATCCACACACACCCCTTTCTCGTGAAGGAAAAGGCATAGAGTCTCGATTACTTGAATTCGGTCCACAACATATCTACGAGGCTACGGAAAATGAGCAGCGACACTACGAACAAGTCTACACGAAAGATGATACCATTGAAGACCTTGACAATATCATTAACTTAACCCACATCCCATACAATCTTAACGATACCTCTATCATGACACTTACCGCAACCGACCTCGACCCACCAAATGACTCTCTACCGCTTGTATTTCCTGATTTGATAGACTAGGATGAACCTAAACACCATGATATACCTATTTTCCGAGATGATGAATCCATTGTCCATTACCTATGTACAATCAACCTGGAAATAGGCTCTACCAGCGAACAAAATAACGATATCTGCAATTGAGAGGGTGCCAAGTCTCTTAGTCACAAAACTAAAAGAAACAAAGGATTTAATATTGAAAACCAGTCAATGGCAACGCTAGATCACAAAACAGTCAAAATAAAGGACACATCTGAGGGTGAAAACCTTTTTAAGGCACCTAAAGATGGGAGACTTGACACTCTTCTTAAACACTATCAGGAGCGATCACCCATATTGATCGAGCCCACTCAATCAATCAACATCGGTACGAAAGCAGTAACTAAAAATATAAACCTAGCAAAATCACTAGCAGAAGAGGAAAAACCAAAGTTTATCAGATTATTCAAAGAAAAGCAAATCAATTTTGATTGGTCCTATGTTGATATGCCAGGGATCGATCCAAACTTAATCATGAATCATTTATCTATTGCTCCAGGAGCTAAGCCAGTCAAGCAAAAGTTAAGAAAGATGAATATGCATGTAGCATCAATGGTCAAAGTTGAACTAAAGAAGTTATTAGACGTCGGATTCATTCGACCTATAGACTATGTTGAATGGATTTCAAACATTGTACTAGTTTCAAAACCAGATGGAAGCATCAGTATATGCACAGATTTTAAAGATGTCAACAAAGCCTATCCAAAGGATGACTTTCCTTTGCCCAACATTGACATAATTGTGGACCTCACACTAGGTCATGCAATGCTCTCATTAATGGATGGTTTCTCTGGCTATAATCAAATCAAGATAGCCCCAGAGGATCAAGATAAAACTGTGTTCACCTGTCCTTGGGGAAGGTATTGTTGGAACGTCATGTCTTTTGGCTTGAAGAATGTTGGGGCAACTTATCAAAGAGAAATGATGACAATCTTTCATGATATGATGCATACCTTCATGGAGGACCATGTGGATGATTTAGTGGCTAAGTCATTCACCCGGGCAGAACATCTGGGCATATTAGATAAGATCTTTCAAAGATTGAAGAAATTTCAAGTCAGGCTAAACCCTAAGAAGTGTGTCTTCAGGGTGACATCAGGTAAATTATTAGGCTACATTGTGTCTGAAAAGGGCATTGAAGTAGATCCAGCAAAGGTACAGGCCATCATGGAGATGCCACCTCCCAGGAAAATTAGTCAACTCAGGTCTCTACAGGGACGACTGCAGTCAATCAGGTGATTCATAGCCCAACTAGCAGATAAAAGTCTACCATTCAATCATCTGCTACATAAGAACATACCATTCAGATGGGAAGCCAAGTGTGCAGAATCATTCAAATCAAGCAATATCTAATGAATCCACCAGTTCTGGTACCACCAATAGTAGGAAAGCCACTCATTCTCTACATATCAACAACAAAAGTATCATTGGGGGCACTTTTAGCACAAGAAGATCAAGAAGGCAAGGAACGAGCTATATATTACATCAATCAAACATTAAACGGATATGAGCTCAATTACACATTCATTGAGAAGGCTTGTTTAGATGTGGTATTTGCTTCTCAAAAGTTCCAACATTACATGCTAGCTCACACAATCAAGCTAGTTGCAAAAATTGATCCTCTCAAGTATTTACTCAGCAAAGCAACTCTTACAGGCCAATTGGCTAAATGGGTCATGATTCTCAATGAGTTTGATATCCAATACACAAAGCGTCGAGCTATCAAGGGACAAGTAATTGCAGATCAATTAGCTGAAGCACCAATACCAGATAAGCAACCAATGAAGGCAGATTTTCTAGACACGGATGTCCTTACTGTTACACCCAAGCAATGGACCCTGTACTTTGACGGTTCCTACACCCAACACGACTCAAGTGTTGACATCTTGTTCATCACCCCTGAAGGACACACCATTCCAAGATCGTATAGACTCATGTTTCCATGCACCATTAACATTGTTGAGTATGAAGCCCTGGTCACAGGAATCAAAATGACCGTGGAATGGAGAATCATGGAACTGAAAGTCTATGGAGATTCCCAATTGGTTATAAATCAGATCAACAATAAATATCAGACAAAGGATGACAAGTTGTTGCCATACAAAAGAATGGTAGATGACTTCAAACAATACTTTGTACACATCACCTTCGAGCAAATACCAAGGTTGGACAACAAAGCGGTCGATGCAATGGCCACTATCGCTTCATTGCTACAAATTCCAGAGCAATAGAGTTGTTATGAGTTCCTGGTAGAGCAACTATTTTCCCCAGCCTATGACAATTCTACTTCCCAGGTCATCTATGCCTTGACCAGTTCAGACTCTCCTTTATATGGGACAATCTATGAATATCTTAAAAACAATACCCTACCCATTAATCTATCTCGTAATAAAAAATGCAACTTTATCCGGCAAGCCACCCGTTATACTTTAACCGTTGATACACTTTATCATCGAGGTCTAGATGGTACTCTTCTTCGTTGCCTTGATCGTAATGAATCTGACTTTACTTTATACGAGCTTCACAAGGGTATCTGTGACACACATTCAAGTGGTCCTACTCTTGCTAAAAAACTTCTAAGAATGGGATATTACTGGCCAATGATGGAAAAAGACTCTCATCAATTTGCAAAGAAATGTCCTAAGTGCCAAATTCATGGCAGTCTTATCCATGCACCAGCACAGGAGTTGCATCCATTTACTACATCACGGCCTTTCTGCTAGTGGGGACTTGATTTAGTAGGGAAAATTCACCCTTCCTCTTCAAATGGACACAAGTTCATTATCACTGCAACAAAGTATTTCACAAAATGGATTGAAGCATTCTCACTTACCACAATAACTGGAAAATAGTTTACCTCATTTATTCTTAATTATCTAATTTGTAGATACGACATTTCCAGTTCCATCATCATAGACAACGGGCGTCCCTTCAAAAATTAGAATGTGCGAGAACTATGTGAGCGATTTAAAATCCAACATCATTTCTCTACACCTTACTACCCATAGGCGAATGGTCAAGCAGAGGCATCAAATAAAACAATCTTGAAAATCTTGAAGAAGATAGTAAATGATAGAGGTAAGGATTGGCATGTACAACTCAATCCAACACTCTGGGCATACAAGACTAGCATCAGGACACCCATAGGAGCTATGCCATGTTCATTGGTGTACGGATCAGAAGCAATCTTACCTCTTGAGGTAGAAATTCCATCCCTCATAGTATCTTTAAAAGGCCTCATACTAGATGAGGAGTATCGGGTCAACATATTGCAAGAACTAGAGCTTCTGGATGAAAAATGACAACATACCTATGATCATCTCAAAGCATACCGGTAGTGCATGTGCAGAAGCTACAACCATAGAGCCATCCCTAGGATTTTTAAAGTCAGTGATCTTGTACTCAAAGAAAATCCCAGAAATCAACAGGATCTAGAAAAGAAGGGGAAGTTCGAACCTAACCGGTTAGGTCTCTATGGTATGATATCAGCCTATGGATCAGGTGCCTATCGACTAACAACTTCAGAGGGAGATGTGCTCGACGAACCAACCAACAACATCCATCTGAAGAAATTCTACACTTGAGTGGTCTAATGCACGAAATAAGTGAAAAATACAAAAAATCAGAAAAACAACGAAAAGGTGCAATAAAAACAAATGGTGAAAACCTGGCAACAAGCGCTATTTGTGAGGGAACAACTCCTCTATCTATCATTACTCATATATTTTTCATTCGAAGTCAAAACTAATAGCCATCACCCAACACTTTTTATGCAACATTATCCCAGACATACTTAGCATAGTCATTGTCCTTACTTATCTAAAGATCAATTCATCATATCCCACCATGGCTTGGTAATCACTGTGAATATCCACATCGATCGGTATTTATAACTAGGGGCAGCGTTCCTCTGACTTCAAGCATTCCAACAACAAGCAAACAAGAATCACAACACGCCAAGGAAACCCTGTCAACAACAGCTCATTAGCTGAGAAAACAAAACATTGATCCAATTAACAACTTCAACACACACATGATGGATGATTTTCTAAATTATAATTTGTTTACATCTCGCATGAAGTTTTGACTATTTTGCACTTCAAATTTTTGAATCATTGGATCTCCTGAATTTCTCAACGATGCATCGAACTAGAGAAAGTAGCGGGGGAGTTTGCTATTTTTTTGGTTTTTTGTCAGTGAGGCGATCACTTGTATGGTGCAAATTTTGTCTAGAGACATGATTGGAAACATATCATTGAAGAGATTGTTCCACTTTGTGCATACAAATGGTTAATTCTTGTCTATTTTACACAAGCAACACTCAGGTCGTCTTGGTTTAATTATACCTCGACACTTGTGCCATCTTGCAATATCAAAATCCATGTACGTTTTACTCAAGTCATTATGGTTCAATTATACCATTATGCTTGTATAAACTTCCAACATATCAAAATGTCAATGACGACAAACAAAAACAAAGCAAAAACATGTGATTACACATGAATCACGAACGAAAAAATGAGGGTGATCAATTAGTTGCATATCATTTTACACTTGCATTTAGTTGCATATCATTTTACAATTGCATTTAGTTGCATATCATTTTATACTTGCATTTAGCTGCATATCACATTTTCATCTTGCATACATCTCACATCACATCATTATCATACATCTCATTTTCAAGATACATCTCACATCATACATCAATGAAATCAAGATAACACAAAGCATCATCATATTTTCAGCATTATAGCTCATACATCATAATCAACATCAAAAGCATTACTATCTAAGCATTACATCATCATCATAGCAGCATCATATCATTGCATATCATAAATTATCATCCATAACACATCGCATGAGAATCAGAGAAATCAATGTCATATATATCTCAAAATGGTCGAAATTTACAAGAGGTATCATGTCCGTCAAAATACAACAAAATGATCAAAATACAACAGAGACAAGTCTCTCAGGTATGACTATCTCCTAAGGCTGACGATCTCGTAGCAAATGTCCTAGCTCCTCGATCTCCCCTAGGTGGATCATGTCGAGAAGGCCCTGTAACACCCCTGCTCTCTGTCCCCGTTTGACTCCGAGCAGATCGACTGGCTGCAGAACTAGGAGCTCTCTACTCTCTAGGGACTAGATCCTCATATAACCACCTATAGTACTCGGCCGCCATGGCCATGTACCATATCTCTCTCAGTGTGTCCCGCATCGCAGCACCACCTGTCACTCTCTGCAAGCTCCTCTACCCGACCCTGACGCTCTCTCTTTGTATCTCGCTCTGTTGTAATATGTGTAATTTGGCGTTGTTGTGTTAGCACCTGTACCTGTAGCTGTTACACTATGACCCGTAGGGATCTAATCTGCGAGTCCTATCGATGGGTAGGTATTGTAGACACCTAAAATTGTCCAGTCTAATTAAATAAATACTTTTATTTATTTAATTACTTCAGCCTAATTCTTCTATTAATTAAACAAATCTCTATTTATTTAATTAATTCATTTATCCTCTTCTAGCCTTATTTCTCATTTAAATAAATACATTTATTTATTTAAATTATCATTTTCTCTTAAATTAAATAAATATCTTATTTATTTAATTAATCCCACTTCTTCTATTAAGTAAATAAATCTTTATTTATTTAATTAATTCATTAACCTTTTCTACCTATGACACGTGTTATTCATCTCTTAATTCCTACACTACCTACCCTCACACTATTTTCTTATTTCCTCTACCTACCCTCTAATCATAGCCGACCATTTATCTTTTACACCTCTCAATCTTACCCCTCCATTTCTTATAGTGTCTTTTATATAAGGAGATGTTTCCTTCATTATCAACCCCGATCTAATTAACAGATTGATCAATTGACTACACTACGCTTTTGAACTTTCATATGCGATCCTACTTGCAACCATATTTCCGTTTTTTGTTGAGCTCTTGTGCACATATAAAATTTGAGAGCAAATATATCAAGCAAGATCAATGGAGATAGGAAGAATGGAGATCCAAACCCTATTGGACATGTGATGGTATAATCTTTGTGATTTCATTTGATTTGCATTGTCTTAGGTAATCTTCATATGTTATGGTAGATCTTTGTTGTTGTTAGGCTAGGGTTTTGTGGTTGAATTGATTTAGTCTCTCAATATTGTTGTTATCCATTTTCACCATATACATTTTGGCATACCCGGTGGGACTCTTGTCCCTTTTTGCATTTAACATCTTTTGTTGCAGATTTTGTGTTTTTGAAGTTGCAAATCTGACATTTCCGACAATATTTTGATATTTTTTGCGTCTGTGTACTTTTGGATCACGTTTTTTATTTTCTACCGCATTTGTGACATCTGGAATCGCGTCTACACCTTCGACAGTTTTTTTTTTTGCAGATTCCAAGAAACGCGTTCGTGTTCCCTAGTCGCGTTTGTGAAGCCTTTAGGTGCGTCTGTATTCCAGAACCGCGTCTGTGTCAGCTCTAATCGTGTCTGTGTTCAGGAACCATGTCTATGTCAGATCTAATTGCATTGTGTTTCTGGTAACCGCGTCTGTGTGCAGTTGTTGCATTTTGATTTCTTTGATCTGATTTTTTGTCATTCGGATTTCAGATCTGGTTTATTTTGAACTAACATCTTCAGATCTAGCTAACAAAATTGGTGCATCTTGTTTTGAAAGCAAAAATCATTTTGTTGAAGGCCCCTATTTCACAAAGTCTTTTGGATCTAAAAATTTGCCTAACTTGTGTGCTTGCAGGAAGGGGTGATCGTTTGAAACAATCCAAATTACTAACAAATCTTTGTTGCAGGACCTTGGCAAGGGTTTGTGATCTTTATTGTATGCCTTGTTTTCATAGACTAGCAAACACTTCAATTGGTGCACTAAAATTGAACCATTGTCTTTTGTGTCTTGAGCAATAGGCTCTTTTTGTTTCATCTTTAGAGGGCTTGTCTCCCCATGTAGTCATTATGACTACTAGTGAGGAGAGAACGACCCAAGTGGTAGCGAAGAAAACCCACCTCTTCCAAACCACTATAAACAAATATATTCATGGTGAAAACTATGGATAACGTGTGTTGATTAGTTCATACCGACACTGTCTCCCCATAAACCCGTTTGATCAAATTTATTTGATCAGTTGTAGGGCGTAACCCCTACCGACTGGGAGCCTTTTGTATTTATAGAGCTGAAAGTGCCGCATGTATGGTCACACGAGCGGATGCCCTTACTAGCACCTTTTTGTTTTAGAAGCCAAAATCCTTCTAGTTGTTGGGGCAGGAGGTCGGACCTCTGGAGCGGCCCACACACATACGGTTCTTAGTAGAGATACAAAGTTCGCCACGAGGAGTTTTCGTGGGGACCGATGCTTGGCTTCCCCAAGAAGTGAGTGTTGAGGGTGGAGCCAATGGGGTCAAGCATCTAAGTATCCACTTTGAATAGCGTAGCCTCGTGTGGGAATCAACAACTATTGTCCTGGCTGGTCATAAGAATTGTGCTTGACTTATTACAATCAAACATCAAAACATTGTGTCTTTTGTGTCTTCAAGTGTATGCAAAACATTTTTACATCAAACAACACACTTTTCTTTGAGTCATTTTTGAGTCTAAACAGTTGCAAACATTTAGTCCTCATCAACATTGTGTCCTCTTGTCATGAAAAATAGTCAAACATTCAGATTTGGTCACAACAAGTCACTTCACAGATTAGAAAAATTGCACAAAGTTTTCAGAAACACGTTTGTGTCTGACAAAACCACGTCTGTGAAGGGAAGAAACGTGTCTATGTTCTCTTGAGCAACATTGCACTTAAAACATCTCAGAAATGCGTTTGTGTCTGACAAAACCACATCTGTGTCATTTAAATGTGTCTGTGTCTGACAAAATAGTGTCTGTGTCATTTGAGTGTGTTTGTGAAGTATACAGGCACGTCTATGTTCAGAATTGAAAACTTTCTTAATCCAGCCAACAAGGAACAATCAGTTTCAGACTTATTGAGTTTCCTAGGTATCTCTCTGGGTTTTCATCCAACACTAAACCTATTTTTTGGGTCTCACAAAGTCCATCATTGCTTTACATCTTGCATTACATTCACATTTGTCTAAACTTGAGTCAAAAGGTCACTTGCTTGTCCTCATCATACTTTGTCAACACACTACATACAACAACATTTTGCTAAGTGGTCCCTCATCAAGGTCTATCACCTTTGGGTCTCATTTGGTCTTA
The DNA here is from genome assembly GCF_030272615.1 of Cryptomeria japonica. Lineage (NCBI taxonomy): Eukaryota > Viridiplantae > Streptophyta > Pinopsida > Cupressales > Cupressaceae > Cryptomeria > Cryptomeria japonica. The sequence goes on along the minus strand of NC_081411.1, from coordinate 179,604,737 downwards.
CTTAGAGTCAAGGTCAACTTACCTCATCAAGAGAAACTATCATCTCTTTGGAAGCCACACCTACTCTACTACATACATACTTGGTCTTACACTTTGGACATTGCAAGTAAACTTTAGATTCATTTACATTCCATCCAACTCTCGGTCTTCCATACTCTTTCCATTTTCATCTAGTCTCACACATCTTGGTCAATACCTAGTTCATGGTTGAAACCCGTTCCCAAAAATCTAGGAGAGAAGCTAAAGAGGCTCAAGAGTCCGCAAATATGAGTGTCTATGAGTATGACAATGATGTCTTTTTCAATTCTGATCATACCACATTACCTGACATGGATGCTTATAGAAACATTCCAAATGTTGAGAACATGGACACTACAAACAATAATGATACACACAATGACAATATGGACAACTTTTCAGTACATTCAGTAGAAGTGGAAGAAACCATTATGGATCCCCGTTTCAATCAATTGGTTGAGGAAATAATGAGGAGAGATAGACAATATTTCTTACAATTGACGGCACAAAGTGGAGCCAAGATCCCTCATGATTTTGACATGTCTCAAATAATGGAAAATTGACCTTTGCAACAAACTCACTCCAACATGGATTAAAGGAGGCCTAATAGTGGAGGCAATAGAGGATCACATCTTGTGCCTGAATCACCATCATCTTTGTTTCAAAAACCCGAGGTCCCATACACACATGGTCAAACATATGATACTCACCTTCGCAGACCATTATGGAAGTCTTATGCAGAAAAATATGCTCAATCACATACCAATGCTAAGGATCAACCACCAAGGCAATTGGATATTCAAGGGCATGCTCAAAATTTGGACACAAGGAAACCTCGTGTCAAATTTGGGGGCAAAACATTAGAACAAACTGATGACATTCCTATAGAGTATGGTATACATGGACAAAACAAATATTCCATTCCTCGCCATGACTCTATACCAAGTGGTCCATATACGCAACATCATTATAGACCTCCTCCATATGAACATGTGTATGATCAATATCATCCATATATGCAACATGCTCCTCCTCCACCCAGTGGTTCAGGCATGGGGTTTGGTCCAAGAAGTCGGTCTCCACTCAAGAACAATTTGGAACAACAAATCAAGGATTTACAAAAGAAAATGGAGGACATAAATACACCGAAGCCAACTTACACAATGAGAGACATATGTCCCTATCCATTTGACAAAAGCATTTCAATGCCTCTGTTTCCTACACACTTTGTGACACCTAAGTTTGATAAGTACAGAGGAAAAGAGGATCCTACGACACATATAAGACAATTTTTCACAGCTTGCATTGAGGTAGCATCAGAAGAGACATATTTGATGAGATTATTCCCACAAAGCTTAAGTGATCAATCTATGGAATGGTTCTCCCAACTTCCACCTGGAATCAAGTCATGGGGTGATCTAGCAGAGGCATTTATCCAACATTTCTCATACAACATAGAGACAGACATATCAGTCACTACTTTGTGCGACACCAAGCAAAAGATTGGAGAATATTTTTCATCATTTTTACAAAGATGGAGGAATCTAGCCAGCAGATGCTCTTGTGAAATCCCACAAAAACAAATGGTAGAAATGTTCACCCAGAATGTTAACAAAGACATTGGTTATGACCTAAGAAAAGCTTGTTTGTCCACCTTCAAGGACGTCATTGAAAAAGGCTTAGCAATAGAGAAGGTCCTAATTGAACAAGGAGTCATCAAAATATTCAAGGAAAACAAAGATGACTTTAAAGGAAAAGATAAGCCAAGATTTTGGAATAAAAACAAGAACACAGTCAATGATGGTGTTGGTGATGCTAATACAGTGCGACCCAAAATCGTTTTTTCTGGATCAAGCTCTACAAACAATTAAGTGAACACTCAAATAACTTCAAAGTCACAAAGGAAGTACACTCCATTGGGAGAACCACTTGAGCCAGTTTTCAAAAAGCTAGTAGCAAACAAGATAATCACAATTCCAGATCTGCCTCCATATGAGCCAAAGGTGAAACCAAATCGGTGGAATGATGATGAATATTGTGAATTTCATAAGAGTAAAGGTCATAAGATAGGAAATTGCCATTGACTGAAGAACATCATACAAGATCTCATTGATAGAGGTGACATTGATATTGAAGGACACTCATCCAATCAAGAACATGAGATGTTTAAGGAACCATTCCCAAAACATGACAAGGGAAAAGCTAAAGCCACAAATGACCAAACCCAATTATACCAAAGCATCCTATAACTATGATTCAACTGTCAATCACATATCAATGGATAATTATGTCTCTACCATTATCATCAAGGACAAAACGCCTGAGAATTCCACCCAAAGACCCAAGATTGTCCTAAAAGGCATTGGATCTTCTTCTAAACCTACCTCTGAATGTAATGTCACAACCCGTCGAGGTAAATTCACTTTGCAAGGTGCTCCAGCTAAAAATATTGCTTCTTCATTGACCAAACCTGAGTATGACTTTGTAGAACAGTTAGGGAAGACACCCGCGCTTATCTCAATCCTTGAGCTCTTACGCATATCCCCCGCACATAAAGCTATTCTTGACAAAATCTTGAGAGACACTGTTGTCCCCACTGATCTGAACGTGGACCAGTTTCAAGCCATGGTGGGATACCTTTCTATTCCACACTCCCTTACATTCATAGAAGCTGATGTCGCCTCCGTAAGTCAGCCACATAATGCACCATTACACATTGAAGCCTTTATATACAAACATCGAATCAAATGAGTCCTGATAGATGGAGGAGCAGGTCTGAACATTTGCACATTGAGCATTATTAAACAATTGGGATATTCAGATAAAGCTATGAATTCTACAAACAAAATTACCATCAAGGCATATGATGATGAAGAGCGCTCATCCAAGGGAACAGTCACCTTGCCTCTCAGAGTTGGGCCAGTTACAAAGGATGTGGTTTGTTAAGTCCTAGACCTAGATCTCACATACAATATAGTACTAGGGTGTCCTTGGATTCATGAAATGAGGGCAGACCCATCTACATATCACCAATGCATTGAGTTTCCTCACAACGGAGTTGAAATAACAGTTAATGGTGATCCTAATCCATTCATATACTGCAATAACTTGAGACCGAAAACTGAGACAATCATTCCAAGTAATAGGGAAGTTGTCCCTTCTTCTGCATACATTGATCCCAAATCATTAAAACCTTCGACATCAAAACAAGGTGAATTTAAAGGGAAATTTCAGGACAGGGGCATGGGTGAATACACTTTGAATCAAACCATGTGCTTACAACAAGTTATGAGTTCACCAATGGAAGACCACATCCTAATAAGCAGGCATCTATCATTATACTCAAATGGGACCCTACTATCTTTCAAAGATGGGGTGAATTGGAAGAAGAAGACTTATACAAAATGCTTTACAAAGACTCTGAAAATGATACACAAGATCACATCAGCCTACCATGTGAAAAGTATGGCAAAGGATTTAAGATCCTACAAAAATTTGGGTATGATGGCAAAAGTCCTCTTGGCTTAAGAAAGGGAGGCATCATTGAACCTTTACAACCAAAATAAACATTCAAAAAGGAACGCTCGAAAGGACTTGGTTTCATGACTTCCAAGGTAAACACTCAAATAATAGGAGAAGCATTACAAATCAAAGCTACCAAAATTCAATAAGAGAATCCCTATTCTACAGACTCCAATGAATGGGAATGGGATTCAGACAAATCCTCCAGTGACTATGAACTCACCGAGACATTCAGAGAACTAGGTGAACCCACAAAAGAAGAGGAATTTTATAGAAAATTCAAGGTTGGTCAAGAAAACAACCCCTGAGGATCCCACATAGTCCTTACTTCTAGGTTCTAGGTCGAAATCACATAGAATGAGAACACCTGTCCCAGAATGCGCTACTAGTGATGACAATTTGGATTCGTTCACGATTGAGATAGATGAGGAGAGTGCCAACGATGACCTTGATAACTGCCTCAACATACCTGAATATAACTGCATTTTCACTCTTAGCCCCACTAACTTTGAAGACATCAAAGGCCTTCCCCTTGTTCACCACCAACTTATTGACTGGGACCATGAAGGACCTGCACAGTTCGACACATTCCAAAATGATGAAGCCTTTATTGATTATCTAGGCATACGAGATGATCTTCCCCCTGGGGACCATAGAGCAGGATACACTATAGAACTCAACAGTGTGGCATATTTTGGTGAGGGTGTCGGACCTTCCAGTCACAAAAATATAAAAATAAAAATAAATCAAGGGTCTTATGGTGAAAACCACATTGTGGTGCTGTCTGACCCCAAAAAAGTAAAAAGAAAGGATGCATTTGAGGGCGAAAACCTCTCTGAGGCACCCGAGGATGGAAGGCTCGACATTCTCCCAGCATCCTATGAAGAAAAATCATCTATGTTGGTAGAGGAAACCATCAAAACAAACATTGGTACAAAAGAAAGTCCACATGACATATTCCTGGCTCAATCTTTGATAGAGACAAAAAGATCAAAGTTCATTAGTTTCTTCACAGAGTGACAAATCAATTTTGCATGGTCATACGCTAATATGCCTGGATTGGATCCGGATTTGGTAATGCATCATTTGACAGTTAAACTGGGGGCAAAACTAGTGAAACAAAAATTAGGAAAGATGCATCCACAAGTGGCATTATTAGTCAAGGCAGAGCTTGAAAAATTATTGGATGTCGAATTCATACGCCTAATTGATTATACTGAATGGATCTCCAACTTAGTGCCCATCAATAAACCAGATCGTAGTATCAGAATATGTATAGACTTCAGAGACATCAACAAAGCTTGTCCTAAGGATGACTTCCCATTACCAAACATAGATTTGATCGTCGATCTCACAGCAAGTCATGCAATGTTATCTTTGATGGATGGATTCTCTGGTTATAATCAAATAAAAATCGCATTCGAGGATCAGCACAAAACAACATTCACTTGTCCTTGGGGAACTTTCTATTGGAATGTCATGCCCTTTGGGCTAAAAAATGCAGGCGCTACATTTCAAAGAGCCATGACTACTAGCTTTCATGATCTCATGCACGTTACTGTGGAAGATTATTTTAGACGACCTCTTGAGCAAATCAATAGACAAAGATACACATTTGGACATACTTTCAGTCGTCTTTGATCGGTTGGAAAAATACAAAGTAAGATTAAACCCCAAGAAATGTGTCTTTGGAGTAACCTCCGAGAAGCTCCTGGGATTCACTGTATGAAAAAGAGGAATCGAAGCCGATCCAGCAAAAGTCAAGGCCATCTTAGAGATGCAACCACCATGAAACATCAGTCAACTTCGATCTTTGCAAGGGAGACTCTAGTCCATATGAAGATTCATAACACAACTTGCGGATAAATGTATTCCTTTTCAGCACTTGCTATATAAAAACATCAAATTCAAATGGGATGATAACTATCAATAGGATTTCCAGATACTCAAAGATTATCTTCTAAATCCGCCAGTTTTGATGCCACCAGTTTCAGATCAACCTCTATTACTATACATATCAGCTACTTCAATAGCACTGGGGTTACTCTTAACACAACATGTTGCTGAGGGCAAAGAAAAGGCAGTCTACTACATCAGTCGCACATTGGTGGGATATGAGCTAAACTACACACCAATCGAGCATGTGTGTCTTGATGTGGTCTTTGCTTCACATAAATTATGACATTACATGTTAACTCATAAAACTAAGTTGGTCGCAAGGATCGATCTATTGAAATACCTTCTCAATAAGGCAAGTGTATGCACAGGGATGCTATGATTGAACATGGGAAATGTGATCAAGGAGATTAAGCAGTTACTGAATTGTTTATAAATAGGAAACTGTTGATAAACAATGTATGCAGGCAAGTGTATGCACAGGGATTCTACATAGTGATTACCAAGCACAGAAGCTTGAAGACCTGTTTGAATAACAGAGTATAGAAGCCCAGCAGATAGACAAGATTAGTCCTATGTCTATATTGTATTGAACAAATAGGAATCTACTTTAGCATTTTAGATGTGAAGTTGCAGATAGATTTTTATTACTATTATTTTGTGAAAGTGACAGAAAATCTCTTAACTGAGTGGACTTAACAGTCTTATTTGTAAAACCCTCTAGCAAGGTGACATTCTGATTGAGTGTTTGAAATCTTTTGACAAGCTCACTTCTAACAAGGTGAAGATCCTAACAGATCTGAGGGAAATCCCTTAACCGGGTCACATCTAGCAATGTGTTTGTAATCTTTAACAGGATTTGTTTTTAACCGAGCATACTCTGGAAGAGTATATTTCTTAGTGGGTCCAAAATCCCACAGTGGTTTTTCCCTATTTGGGTTTCCACGTTAAATCTGGTGTTATGAGGTTTATGATGTTTATATGCTTTTGAGTTTGCATGTTTAACAGTTTTGGTTTTATTACTGAAATATATGTTACCAAAGTTGAATATGATGTTTTTATGGAAGATTAAGTTTGTATGATTCACCCCCCCTCTCATCTTGTTGGTTATTGGATCTGTACTTATATTAAGTATCAGAACTATCAAGTTCTTGGTGGACAACCTTTTGGTTCCCTCATATGAGATCACTCCTACTGAGATGATATGTGTTGTCGGTCCTGAGTCCCAGTTATATGGTCCCATTTTCACATACCTTCGTGACAATACCCTTCCTCCTGACCTATCCAATAACCAACGTCGCACTTTCATTCACCAATCTTCTCAATACGTCATTTTAGCCGATATCCTATACCGTCGAGGTCTAGATGGCACTCTTCTTAGATGTTTAGAAGGAGACGAAGCTCAGATTGCGTTACGTGAAGTTCATGAAGGGATATGTGGTCCACATTCTAGTGGTCCTACCTTAGCCAAGAAACTCATCAGGACTGGATATTACTGGCCCAATATGGAAAATGACTCATATCAGTTTGTCAAGAAATGTAAGCAGTGTCGAATTCATGGAGACCTCATTCATGCGCCAGCACAAGAACTTCAACCAATGGCGACTCCTTGGCCCTTTTGTCAGTGGGGACTCGATCTCATAGGCAAGATTCACCCTATCAACAACATGCACCTTCGCAGGTTTTACTCATAGCTCTTCAGAGTATCCTAATTCAAAAATACAAAAAAAAAAAAAATAATAATAAAAATAATAATTTTTTTTGAAAAAATAGAAAAACATTTTCGTCCAACAGTGAAAACCACTTCGGTGGCGCCCTGGGCAAGTACCATGATGACAACCGAGTCACCGACGCCATGCGTAGAGCCATTGCTCCTCCCTCCTTCAAGATTCCATTTCATCCTTCACTTTGCACACACTCACAACCTATCCATCCATAATAAACATACCCATTCCCATCATGGCTTGTTATTGATCTACCCAAGATTGGTTAGCCATTCATAATAAACCTTCATTTTCACCCCTTTCCATTCATAATAAATCAGCTCCTATCTGTGGCTAAGGCAAATCCTACGTCTAGTGATGGGTGTGGAACTGAGATGATCACACGTTCTGAGGAGTACAATTTCTTCCAGTTTCCTTCAGTTTATCCGTGCACAATCCACAATAAAGCATCACTTGCACAGGCCTGGAATTTGACAGGCAAAATGGCCATTTTTTCACTTTTGAACCGTATTTGACAGCTTAAAAAATTAGTAGAATGTATGCATTGACATGCTATTTTTTTCTAAAACCGTATATATGACACTTCAAATTATAAATAAATCGTAAAAAAATATAGTAGGTAATATATATATTAGTTTAGAATGTTTATTATAAAAATACAGATTTTATTTAGAATATTTTGAAATGCAAGGATTTAGAATATGGAAGGATGTAGTTGCTTCTAATTTTATAATATTTTAATATGATTTTTTAGAATAGTTCTATTTTTTCATATGAATTTAGAAACTTGTCATAATTGAAATGATAGAATATAATTGATAAAATATTTTAATATGATTTTTTACAATATATTCTATTTTTTTATATATCAATTTAGAAACTTAGTCAATATAATTTTTTAAATATATTTAATAAGATTGTTATAGAAACTTGTCATAACATATAATTTTAAAATTTTAATGTTTATTATTACTAAATTAGTAATTATTAATTGATTATCATTTAATATATATTAGTGTATTAATTTAGAAACTTATTTAGTAAATTTAAGATTTTTGCATATATTACTAATTCATCATTATTTTTTCATTAAGACAATGATTTTGGCTTCAATCTTCTACTTTTATATTTTTTGACAGTTAATATTTTTCTTAAAACGTCAAATGAAAGGCATTGAAATGACTAAACTGTCATCAAAAATTCATATGACAGGTAGGGGTGACCGTTAAATTCCAGGCTTGCACTTGCATCGCCGATCCACAATAAATTTCCATCTTCTCCGCAATAAAGTATCAGTTTCAGATGAGACACAACAGCAACAATGGACTTCAACAAATCAAATCTTTCAACAGACTCAGACAACATTATGGTTCAGTGCTATCTATCCTTTTTTGTGAAAGTAAACATTGTGACCACAATCAAATAAGACTTATACAAGTGACAAGAGACACTAAACTTGAGGACTACAGTGGATGTTGGTGTCGAGTCTTGGTTTTCTTTTGATTTTATCTTTTTGGTGACATGTCTTTTAACTTTTCCGGGATGTCTCTGACTAGAGATTCTATCTCTAGGATGTCTTTGACTAGAAAGGCGAGGATGGGGTATTGTCACCTATTTTCTCTGCTGTCTGCAGATTATCTCTTAGTAATGCTATGACTTGTCCAAGGATATGAGGACACTGTGAGTCTAGTGTGAACTGGGGCATTCCTTGTTTGTGACTGTCTTATCTCCATGCAAACAGGTACAATGACTTTCTGGGTTGAACATATGCCTCGATTGTCATAACCTATTTTCCACAATAAAGCTCAATGATGATAACGCACAAGAAGCTCTTTCACTTTCATATCTTCTACCTTCCATCCCCCTTTCTTGATTGACTTCCATCGTCATTCTTGAGTCCGTGTAGCCTGCTATCACATGACTGAGTATAATGACACGCCAAAAACATTTGCATTTCATGTAGTTGCACCTGCATTACCACATGTTAGCACTTCATACATACATATAGACATCACAATTACATCACATCCTGCACACAACACATGTTAGCACATTTTACATTTGCATTATCATATTCATCCACATTTCATACTCACATTTGCATTTGCATAAACATATAAAAATATAAAAGAACAAAAATATTGCATTCTATCATGAAACATCTCATCACATAGAAACATACATCATGAAACATCTCATCACATAGGTACACATGCATATAGCTGCCGCAAGAATGAATCATCTTATATGTATATATAATCATAAGTGTCATGATACAATGATGTCAAAATCATATGGCTACAATCACCCGAAGGTTTCTACATCATCATACAAAATGGTACAAAACTGATACATAGGGAGCCCTCTAAGGCTATGATGAACTCCCTCCCTCGGAGCCGCTCAATGAAGTTTGAGCCCTAGAAGGACCCACCTTAGGATCATCTCTCCTATCCCCTTTATCTGGTGGTGGTGGAGGACCCATAACCCCACCGTTGGACGCCGGTCTCCTGTCCCTCCCTCTAGTGGTCATCACTATCTGCAATGGTCTACGGAAGCTCTTAGCTCGCTGCTCTGGTGGCACAACTCCATAGTATAGGTCTCTCCAGTAGCCTATCTCCTCCCCGACTTGTAGAACATAAGCATAACTAGCTCCTATGTCCTTTGTTGCTTGCCTCCCTGCCCTCAGTGCCATCTCAACCTCTGTATAGCGCTGAATGGCCTGATCCCGCCCCCGCTCTGTGTCCCTCAGCTGTCTCCTGAGCCTAGTTTTCTCCCACTCCAAATCCTGGATCTTATCTGCCTGTCCCTGGTAGATATCCCTCAACTCCAGTAGCTCATCTTACTCCTCCTCATCTCCCCCCATACCTGTGGCTGCTCATGGCCCTGTACCTGTGGCTGCCCCTGTCCTTGTCCCTATCCCTGTCCCTGTACCTGCCTAGGACCCTGTGCTGCTGGCACCTGTAATGGTAAACCACCTTGGCCTCTCATCACCCGAGCCTGTCTCTCCTCCCCACCCTCTCTCCGCAGAGCCACTCTCCTCTCTCCTATCATCCCCCGCCTCCTCCGTCAGCCTCTACCTCCACCATCTCCATCTATCTGCTCCCTTGGGTCTGTCAGTCGTGGAAATGGATGCTCAGCCAAATATGCAGTATACTCTGCATCCATTCCTGCATCCTCTATCTCTGGCCACATATCCCAAGGCATGGGCACCATCTCTACCAGCTGCATCACTACCTGATCATATGATAACAACGACCCGAAGTGTGCTTGATCCTTGACTATCCGAGCATACATCCCGGAACCTCGTGGCATCCGTTGAATCCTACCAAACTACCTACATACCCTGTCAATCAACTGCCTCTCCAGTACATAGGGTGTTCGCCTAATCAGATACCTACTCCTGAAGGTGTATGGCAGCTCCATTGTGTCATCCTACCATGCCTCGCACTCTCGGTATGGTCTCCATACCACAGTGTCAATCTCATCAATGACCCTGCGTCAATGCTCCAGTCTCCCAATATGCGGCTGCGAGGTAATCATATCGTATAAGTGCACAAAACTATGCCCATGGCCCCTGCCTCTGAAATGAATTGGTCGGGTCACCGACAGATGCTCATAAGCCCATACTTGTAATAATGTCACTCCACAACCCAATCCTACGGATCCATGGTATACGAACTGATGAAGCTCACAATACAAGTGTGCTAGCACGCATGGTCCCCAGGCATATCTGGTATGCTGTGTCACTAGTGTCTCCAATGTGCTCTTCAGCCCACAGCCAACCCTTATGTCACCCTATCTGGACACAGGAACCCACTGATCACTCCTCCCAGCATTGCTGGTAATGCTAATCCAGTCTGTGTCATCGTGTCCCACACCACGTGTCCAACCCTCATCTCTAGTCCTGGATCCTGAAACACTCATCTCAGTGCATCCCCATCTTCGTCTCGATCATAGGGTATCAACTCCCCATTGATCGGTATCCTTAGAATCCTATATACATCCTCTAGGGTAACTACCATCTCACCCATCAGCAAATGGAACGTGCATGTCTTAGAGTGCCATCTCTCAATAAGTGCAGTCAGCAATCCCATGTTCGCCCAAAGCTCAGGCACATACAGAATGAATCACAAACCCATAACCTCAATCGTGACTCTATCCTCAAATGTCATCTTTGTTCTTAACCTCTAAGTCGATAAGAATCTCTCCCGTGACTCCAACATAGGTAGGTACCCCTGTAGTTAAGTAAATCAATCATGTCAGTCATAGTGGCATTCCCTGTTCATCACAAAATGTTGCTTTTTATCTTAAGTGCTTATGATACTCTATCCTAGTGACACTCATTGTTCATCACAAAGTGTTGCTTCTATCCTAGTGGTACTCCCTGTTCATCACAAAGTACTACGTGTTTTGCACTCCCTGTTCATCACAAAGTGCTGATCATTTTTTGCACTCCCTATTCATCACAAATTGTTGTTCATATTAGTACTCCCCATTTATCACAAAGTACTATGTCTTAGTACTCATTGTTCATCACAAAGTACCTCGATCTATCTTATCCTAGGGCCTCTACTTGAGTGTATCCTCTTGAGTAGTTTCCTAATTTGCAACGTATGTTCTATCACAAAATTGTCAATCCTAGCCCTAGCTGCTATTCTAGTCTTCCCTAGAGGACTTGCTTGAGTGTATCCTCTTAGTAGCTTATCCAATTGATAGTGTATGTTCATCACAGAATGTCGATTCGACCTAGAAGACATAAATGCGCCTTCACGACATAAACACGCTTACATATTGCACAAACGTGCCTACTCTGTACAAACGCACCTGAAATACATAGACGTGCCTATGCTCTGCACAAACGTGCCTGCTTTGCACAGACGTGCCCACATAACACAAACGTGCCTACACAACACAAACGCACTCGCATTCGACATAGATGCCTTTTCATTCATAGACGCGCTTGACACAAACACAGACGCGCCTGGCACCAACACAAACGCGCCTTGACATTTTTTGACCTTGTCTGACATATTCTAAAATTCATTAAATTCACTACCTAGCATGCATTAATGACAACATTTATTGCAACAAAGTACAAAGAGGTTTTGCAATATGTACTGGCTCTCCGGCCTCTGTTGGCCTCTGAAATTGGCGAACGCGATCGAATCTGTGAACCAATGCCATCGCTGCTGACTGGTGCTGCTCTATTCTCTCTCTACACTCTAATCTTTTGGATGTGTGGATGACAATGAGGATGTTTTTCCCTCGTGGTCTATTTATAGACTGCCCTAGCTCTTGTTTCCCGAGTCAGTCTTCTTTATCCCATGACTCTGTCACTTTATTCGGTCAGTCCATTCTAGCATTCCTTTCTTATCGAGAGATTGTCTGGGATTTTTCTAGACATTTTCATCCAATCTCTCGAGGGGGCATATTATTCCCATCTCGGGGCAACTTTGTATCAGTTCATATTATCTTCTTTGAAACAATGCAACAAGCTGCATTGTCTCAAAGAGGGGCAAAATGTAGACACCTAAAATTGTCCAGTCTAATTAAATAAATATTTTTATTTATTTAATTACTTTAGCCTAATTTTTCTATTAATTAAATAAATCTTTATTTATTTAATTAATTCATTTATCCTCTTCTAGCCTTATTTCTCATTTAAATAAACACATTTATTTATTTAAATTATCCTTTTCTCTTAAATTAAATAAATATCTTATTTATTTAATTAATTCATTAACCTTTTCTACCTACGACACATGTCATTCATCTCTTAATTCCTACACTAGCTACCCTCTCATTATTTTCTTATTTCCTCTACCTACCCTCTAATTATAGCTGACCATTTATTTTTTACACCTCTTAATCTTATCCCTCCATTTCTTATAGTGTCTTCTATATAAGGAGATGCTTCCTTCATTATCAACCCTGATCTAACTAACAGACTGATCAATTGACTACACTACGCTTTTGAACTTTCATATGCGATCCTACTTGCAACCACATTTCCGTTCTTTGTTGAGCTCTTGTGCACATATAAAATCTAAGAGCAAATATATCAAGAAAGATCAATGGAGATAGGAAGAATGGAAATCCAAACCCTATTGAACATGTGATGGTATAATCTTTGTGATTTCATTTGATTTGCATTGTCTTAGGTAATCTTCATATGTTATGGTGGGTCTTTGTTGTTGTTAGGCTAGGGTTTTGTGGTTGAATTGATTTAGTCTCTCAATATTGTTGTTATCCATTTTCACCGTATACAGGTACCCTAATCTGAATGGGTACCTGTGTTGTGGTCCCACCCATACATGTCCTTGTCTAAGGCACCGGTGGAGGTAGAACATCTCATCTCCTCCTCTGGGCGGGTCGCCTATCATCCTTTATACCCCCCACCATTGCTAACATTGCATCTACCCTACCAGTACCACCAACACCAAGGAGAAGTCCTCCTCCTCTCCCTCCATCTCCTCCTCGTCCTCTATCTCTTCCTCCATCACCCCCTTGTCCGTTATCTCTCCCCAAACCCCCTCTATCACCTCCATAGCCTCCTCCTCCTCCTCCATCACCTCCTCCATCACCTCCTCCATCATCCCCACCTCCCTCTCCGACCTCCTCTCCCTCCTCATCTCTCTGTCTAACTCCCCCTCGCCTCTCTGGCTACTCATCCTCCTCATCATCAAAAGCAGGTAACATCTCTGCTAGATCCGATATCCGTGCCACTGCATGTGCTACGAAGTAGGTCGAGAAATCCTCTATCATCCCCGCATCAACAACCCCAGCTTTGTAATCCCATATCTGACCTGCTAATCTCATGTACTCCTCTACTGCCGCTACACTATCCACTGTGGGCCCCACTCGGGCACATCCTATCTCCAGCGATCATATAAGCAAGCTCCTTGTAGCATCCCCTGATGTCTCCCATACTGTCGTTGCACATGGCTATGCAAAAATCGCTCGATAATAAAGGGCGTCCGCTCGATAAAATATCTAGACATATAAACATAGGGCATCTCTAGCCCGTCCTCCACCCACACCTCACAATCCATATACGGTCTCCAGATGACCGTATCAATATCATCCAATGCTCTCTGCGAGCACTCTAGTTTGCCCAGCTTGTGCTTGACAACTATACCTGTATATCCATACGCATATGCCCGCCCAACTAGCCTATCCCTATCTGCAAGTGGTTTCGCCACAAGAATGTGCTCCCAAGCCCACACCTGTAATAATGTCACCCCCATTGACAGACTATTGTATCCTAGATATACCACCTGGTGAAGCTCTCTGTAAAGGTGGGCTAACATGCAGGACCCCCATGCAAACCTGCGTCTCTGTGTAACCATGTCCTCCAACACCAATCCCCATCCCACAACTAGTCCCTTCAACCTGCAGTCGGGACACAAGAATCCACCAATGAAACTTGCTAAAACAGAGGGTAGAGTAGCATAATATAGATCCACAAACTCCTGCCATGGGATCTCATATCTACAAATCTGATCATCCTGGAAGATGCGACGGAGAGCCTCTATCCCACCCTCCTCATTCGGTTCATACGACAACAAGGCCCCCACAATCAGAATCCGTAGAATGCGATAACAATCCTCAGGTGTGACTATTATCTCGCCAATAGCCAAATGGAAGGTGTTCGTGTCACTGTGCCACTTCTCTACCAAAGCTGTCAACAAACCTCGGTTAATGATATACCGAGGCATGTCTAATTATGAAGTCAAATCACATCTCTTAATCACGTCCCCATCGCCTTGTGACAATCGTAGAATCAATGATCACGGTCACGAAAATCGCTCTCGTGACTGAAGTACACCAAGTTGTGCCTACAAAACAACAAATGTCCATCATCAGTTCCCATATCTATCCAATATATCCAATATAAAAAAATAGCTTGAAACAACGAAGCATCAAATCAAGCACCATATCGAAATCAATTAAGTTCCCATATATATCCGATATATCCAATCAAAACAAAATCAGCTTGAAACAATGAAGCATCAAATCAAACACCATATCGAAATCAAATCAAAATCCATATCGAAATCAAATCAAGTCCCATATCAAAATCAAATCAAAACCCATATCGAAAATCAAGTCCCATATTAAGAAATCAAATTAAAGACCCATAACGCAAGCACCATATCGAAAATAAAAAATCCATATCAAAAATCAAAATCCATATTGCAAGCATCATATCGAGAAATCATATCCAAGGCCCATAACGCAAGCAACTCAAAATCCATATCACAAGCATCATATTAGGAATCATATCAAAAATCAAGAATTGGAACTCACATCGGACATCAAATTCAATTGCAAGGCAAAAATCAAAGATCCATATCAATAGAAAATCAAGATCCTCATTCAAACAATCAATCAACTTGGCACTTCATAACAAAAGCAATTTTAGTAGACTCTCCATCATCATATCAATACTCGGACATGATCACAACAGGAAAAACATTGGCTCAAAACCCATCCCAAAACACTTAGCAGACACCTACCCGCTCCTATGCCATCTACCTTATCTATTCCCCTCGTGACGCATTCTTCCAAGTCTTTTTCTACCCATTTTTTCTTACCCACGTGCCACAATATCCCTCCCATGCACTAAGCTTCTAACCATGCGCCATCTTTCCTCACCTACGCGCTATAATCTTTATTATACACTCTAAACTAACCTATGTGCTAACTGGGGTTTCCATCGTGCCAACTTGCTTACCCTATGCGCTAGTTCACCCTATGCGCTATCCTACACCTTCTCTGTGCTAGTCTGTCAACTCGATGCGCTAAAAGACTAAATGTGCTATTTTACACTTGTGACGCGCTGCAGAATGCACCTAAGATGCTAACCTAGCTAGGTTACCCTACGCACTATTCTATACCTCCTACGCGCTAAAACGATGAAATTAAAAGTAAAAACTAAAAAGCATGACCAAAATCAACAAAATAAATAAAAAACGTGGCAAAATTTAGGTGACTTACAGGTGGACCATACACAGCGGGCCTTCAATATAGACAAATGCACTCGAATTGGTGAGAGGCATGAGGATCAGAGCTAAGGTGTCACAATCGCAAGGAGACAAATGTGCAAATGACAAGAATAGAATCACTTTTTACCCTTTTATAAGATAAAAGTCAAAAAGGGTTAGTAGGTGGGGCATGCATTTTGCTCATTTTCTCACTTTTAACCTTATCAAACATTATTATTCGAGAGATGAATCAATTACAATGCATTCAACATACTCAAAATTTCAAAATGCAATTGATGCTCTGCAAAAAGGGCAAGTGTTAGATCAAAACCTGTGGTAGTATAACACACAAACAACAAGAAACAAGTATTAAGGTTAGTGTTATTCAACCAAAGATCAACTTAAGCAAGCATATCAAAAGAGACACCAAGAACAAATTAAAACATTTAACTACGAATGTAAATGCAAGAAGACATCTCCAAATGCCTTCTACCATACTCTTGACTCCTTCTCCTTTGTTCCTCTCCTCTCCAAGTTCCAAACTAGTGTAGCTTTCAACAGTTTTTTGCACTATGGATGCTTATGGAGGTTTGAGATTGAAGTATTTGCTCTAAATGTGGATAAAAAGCTAATACTATGCTATTGATACTAAAATGATTTATTTTAACCAAAATGACGAAATATTAGTAGTTTATGCTAAATGCTCTCTAGAATTCACTATAGCTTAAATGCATACAAGTTTTTAGGATTATGACTAAGAATGTTAAATGCTTGAGGATTTGAAAATGAGGAATGTGAGCTCTATTTATAGGTAAAATGGAGCAATGGATGGTTGAGATTGAATAATCTCAACAAGGGTCAGGAATG
This sequence comes from Cryptomeria japonica, assembly GCF_030272615.1. Lineage (NCBI taxonomy): Eukaryota > Viridiplantae > Streptophyta > Pinopsida > Cupressales > Cupressaceae > Cryptomeria > Cryptomeria japonica. The sequence continues at coordinate 179,587,723 of NC_081411.1, read as the reverse complement.
ATATTCAATCCACGTGATGACTTTCAACCCAATCTCAGGATGACAAGTGTCAATATGAGATAAGTTGAGAGGAGAGGGAATAAATATTAAATGTTTGACATGACCTGAGAGTTAACTTGGGAGTTAAGGTCAAGGTTAATTGAATAGATAAATTCTTTATTCAAAGAATAAAGCTTTTATCCAATGGATAAACTCTTGTGCAAAGACAAAAGGGATAACCGGGGTCAAAATAATAAATGCTTGAGGAGACCCATGAGTGCAAGTTGAAATAACCATAAATGGTTATGTAAGAGCCATTAATGGTCATGTAAGAGTTATTAGTGGTTTTGGAAGATTTTGGAGGTTAAATTGTTGAACACACATAGCATTAAATGCTTTTCAAAGACTTTGAAGTCTTTGAGAAGTGACTCTATGTTGCTTAGGAATGTGACAATAATTAGGGGATGGATTAGGCTAATTAGGAAGGGGTTAAAAGAATCTAGAAGGGGGTTTAGGAATGCAAGTGGATTTGGTGGGTGAGGAAAAATAGAATTTTATTAAAATAAAATTCATTTATTTCAATAAATAGGTGCAAGTTGCATTTGTAGGAAAATGCGAGTGGGGGAGGGGGGGGGGATTTAATGATTTAAATAAATGCTTTACTTAATTTATTTAAAGGAGGAATAGGAGATTAAATGAAATAAATATGATTTATTCATTTAATTGATTTGAATTTGGTTTAATGAATTAATTAGAATAAATTGAATAATTTATTTAATTAATAAGAGAATATTTTGAAGATGAATTAATTAAATATTAATTTAATTAACTGATGGCCAGTGGATTTTTAATTAAATAAATAGCAAATATTCATTTAATTAAACTGGATAGATTTATGTGACTATATTTGCCCCTCTTTGAGACAGTGTAGTTTATCGTGTTGTTTCAAAGAAATAAAAAAATAGGTGTGAAGAAATGCCCCATATAATGTAGATTTAATGGGTGGTATGCCCCCTCGAGAGATGGGCCGTAAATTTCAAAAAACTGGGCAATCTCTCAAAAAAGAATGAAAATTGGCAGGATGATAGAAGAGAAGAAGTTAGCGATATGGGTGAAAAATAGAAGAAATCAGAGGTAAAATGGAGAAATGGGAAGCTCGAGAAGTGTACGGGGACCAAGACGGTGAGCGGAGGAGGTTACAACGACGGCGAAGGGTTTAAATGGGGAGAAAGGGGTGAAAACATGATCATTTGTTACCGCAACCAGTGTGAAACCAGAGCTCTGATAGTGACATTTTAGAGGAGCGTGCAACAGTCAGGATGCCAATACCTATTGCAGAGCACCGTTTCAAGTGAGTCTGTCAATTCCAGCGGCTAGACGACTACGGACCAGCGGTACGCAAATTTAAAATTTTGGATTTCATGCATTTTTGATGTGTTTTTTGCTGAGTCCAAATTGAGTCAGGACAATAGCGCTGAAACTATGTTTTGGTGCTTTTGTCCAATTAACTAACGCTTTTGTGTCGCAATGGCGCTATTGTGCTATTGTTTGGGCGCTGTTGAAAATACTAGCGCTATTGTAGGCATGTTTAGGCGCTTTTATTTTTTGAGCGCTATTGAGGGGTCAATTGAGCGCTTTTGTTGTTAAGCAGCGCTATTGCATAGCTGTTGTAGCGCGTTTATAGTTTTAGCATTTTTGCATAGCTGATTAAGCGCTTTTGTTAGGGGTTTAGCGCTATTGTCGAGAAGTAGCGCTTTTGTTTGCAAAATAGTGTTTTTGTTTGCAAGATAATAGATGCCCCAGTTTGTGTGAAAAAATCTCCCAATGCCAATGATGGATGGATAGGGATGTGAAGTGGGAGTTGTTTTGAACCATAGTAGCCTGATGAGACTTAGGTCATTAGGATAAATGCCTGTTGAAGTCTAGGTTTGTCATGATTGCTTACCTGTTGAGACTCGAAGATACTTGATCAAAGTATCTGTTGATAGTCTAGGCTTAAACTTAAGAAAGTTTGAAAATAAAACAACTGATGATGATTGATTGATGTCCGTATGCAGGAAGATCTACGCGTGTTATACTTACGCGAGAGACATCCAGTGACACAAGGGTTGCGGGATCGGCTGACAGAGACCGAGATTGATTGTATTGCAGCGACTGGGCTGTACGATGTGATGCATATGCCCATGATTCGGATGAATCACGGGTTGATTATAGTTTTAGCAGAGCGCTGACACAGTGAGACGTGCACATTTCACCTTGCACAGAGGGAGATGACAGTGACTTTGGAGGATGTGTGGCGTATCCTTCATATTCCCATTCGGGGTGAGCTAGTCACCTATGACAGATCATGGGGGACTGTAGCAGTTTAGCGAGTCTTTGATGAGGACATGTACATTGATGATGACTCGATCGCCTGGGAGGATATCACTGCATTATACGAGCCTCTACTAGCAGTTTTGTCAGGCATTGTGGGAGGACTACTGTGCTCTGATAGGTGATCACATGGTCTGACTGTTGGTTGAGGCCAGGTGATTGAGATGATGATTACAGAGGGGACCCGATTTGCCTGGGGACCGTGCGTGCTAGCGCACTTATATCAGGAGCTGAATGAGGTGGTATACTGTGGGAGAGGCTCATTAGCAGTGGGAGTGATGCTACTGCACATTTGGGCGTGGGAGCACTTACCAGTGACCCGACCAGTGAGTTAAAGATTTCGGGCAGTCGACCAGCCCTATATGTTTATGTACAATGGTATGATGAGTCAGCCCTACCTGGGGAAGTTAGAGTGGTGGTGACGGACATTAGATGATCTGGATGCCGTGATTTGGAGACCTTACCTGGAGTGTGAGCCGTGGGAGGATGATGTGGAGGTACTGCCGTATGTTTTTATGACCCGATTCCTCATTGGGAGGACATCTTATCATGTAGAGAGACAGGTGTCTGGCAGGGTTTTGAGACAATTTGGACGGCAGCAGGGATTGCCAAGAGGATCAGGAGAGTATGCGAAAGTGGTCCGAGAGAGGTATGCATGGGGGCCAATACTTCCATATGATCAGGCATTGGCGGAGTTCCAGACGCTTCAGGCGAGGCCATTGAATATACAGCCGAGGGTGGTGGATGTTGGGGTGTTAGATGAGTATACACAGTATATGGCAGCTCATCCAATTCTACAGATATCTGATCCAGCATAGCCGGTTCCTGCTTTTGAGGATGAGAGGGGATAAAGACGGAGGAGGGGAGGAGGTCGAGGACCGATAACAGGTGGAGGAGGAGGAGGAGGAGATGGTGGAGGTGGTGGAGGAGATGATGGAGGTGGGGGAGGGGGAGGTGGAGGTGGTGGAGGTGGTGGCTTAGGTGGTCGGGTCCAGCGGAGAGGGAGAGGCGGATTGCCACTACAGATATCATAGGGGCTGTTGGTGCCGAGAGGAGTCAGATTAGGTGGCTGCGGTATGGAGAGGGAGATCTCGATGGACAAAGGGGAGGGAGCTACTGGAGAGGCACCTATGGAGACAGGGGAGGGAGCGACCGGGGGTGGTGATCCTCGGGAGCATATGCTAGCACATTTGCATACTCGACTGACAGCAGCTGAGACACGGGTGGAGGATCTAGAGGCAGAGGTTGCAGCGAGAGATGTGCAGCTATTTGTACGAGAGTCGGAGTTGACTGTAGTGCTGCAGGAGAGAGATCAGGCTATTGACAGGGTGGTCCAGGTGTAGGAGAGAGTGAGGGTTTTGGAGGGAGTACAGGGACATGATCCATCTGTAGAGGCATTGGCGAGGGAGGTACGGAGAGCAGGTGGAGAGGTTGATTATTGGCGGGGCCTATATGAGCAGGTGGTACCATCCAGTTAGCGAGCACTGAGCTATTCATAGATGCGACAGGCCAGATCATAGCGATTCCAGAGGATGCAGAGTAGTGGGGGTGTGATGGGTCCTCTATGGAGAGATAGGTCAGGGGGTGCAAGAGCTAGTAGGGGTTTGATGGGTCCTCCGTGGGGAGACAGATTAGGTGGTGCAGGGACTAGTCCTAGAGCAGGTGGCGATGGTGGTGCAGCATTTGGTCAGAGTGGCATTTGAGAGAACATTTTTGCATACATGTATTTTATCATTGTTATTTTGGACTATGTCTTGGATGGCTCTTGGTAGCCAATTTTGTAGACTTCATTGTACTCTGATACATGAGATGATATATATGAGGAGATCCCATATTTTGGTTATATGCATTTGATATGTATGGATGCTATGCAGGATGGTGATTTTATGAGTTTATTCCTTAGATGGATATGTGTATATGTATGCATTTATGAGATGATTCCTATATGCATGTTTTTATGATGATTTATGATGTTGGATACTGACATATGAATGCAGGTTTATACATGTGTGCATGTTTTGTTTGATGTAATGCTTTATGTATGTAATGTTATGATGATGATGTACGTTCATGATGATTTATGAACATGATCTCTTGTGTTTTCATGTTTGATATAATGATGAGATAATGATATGCAATGATGTTAATGCAAAGAACGAAGGATTTATGTATGGATATGCATCTAGATGTTTTTAGATGAATGTAATATGGATAAACAAAATGTAAAGTACAAATGTTTATATGATGATGTCTAAATGAATGCATATGTATAATGGATATATAAAATGGTATGAACCAATGCTTGGAGACAAATGGTTTTATGATTTTAAATGTCTAAATATGATTAAGTAAAAATGATAATGTGATGATAATGCAACTTATGGTTTAATAACTGCACCTTGATGCAATTAAAAAAGGATAATGAATGAAATGTAAATGAATCCTAAAATGAGCATAATAAGACACTTAATAATGGATGAATGAATGCGCTTTTTAACTAATGAATAGATAAAGAAATGGATGCAACGATACATGATAAAGGACAATAAAGGATGATAAAATGATAATTGATAATGGAAAATGAATGCATAGTAAATGGCTAATACAATCAGGGACAATTGATTTATATGAATAAATAAATAAAAACATCCCGATTTATGCAATGATATAAATGTTTGATAAATGATAATGAACTATATGCATTTTAAACAACTAAATGAAATGAAATATTCTTGATGCAAAATGCAACTAAATGTAATGATGATGATATGACCATGATGAATGCAAGGTTTTTGAGGCTTTGCATGATGCATTGATGATGTATCAGAGTACTCAGTTGCGATTGTATCCAAGACTAGCTCAATTTTCACATAACTATTCATATTAACCTTGTTTACATTTGCTCTATTTTCATCATTGAGCTTTAAAATGTTGGAAGAGAATACAAGCATCTTGACATAATGATTCAAGATGACCAAAGTATTTCTTACATGGATTTGATATAGCAAGTTAATACAAACAACTTGATATAATGGGTCAAGTTGACCAGAGTATTGCTTGCGGAACAGATAAGGATCGTCTCCGTTTATGCATGACTTGGATCATCCTCCTTGATCTTGGGCTGATCATATCCTGAGACAAGTTCATACCTTTAATAAGAGACAAAAACCTTTATCCAAATTGGATGAGGAGGAACCAAAGAAGGAGCATTGTTCGGTAAGCAAACGATATGTATATAAAGAATAAAGAATATGGATCCTTGGTAATGGTTCATGCTCATATGGTCGAGGTATACGCTATAGTCAGCAAGCCATAGTGATCTATGACTGCATTTTTGCATAAGATCATGTAGCTTAGTGAACTTCCCACGTAGACACCATTAGTACATGCCCTAGTACTTCATCAAAATAATGTGCAGACGATACACAAATAATGCGGTAGGAACTTGATACAGATAAACAAATGACTGTACTCATAAATCAACCCAGTATTTGATAGCTTAACACAATTTTCTTGTCAAAGAAAATGTCATTTTGTCTTTGTTTTGGTAAGGAAGGATGCATCCTTGTTGAAGACAGTTTTTGAGTGTTGATGTTGATTGTTTGGTTGATTGGAGAAGTGATCATCGTGCAAGTATGTTTCAATGTTTGTTTGGTATCTGCTTGGATGAGCATGCTCAATGTGTTGCCATGTTTTTGTATTTTGTGATGATTGTTTTTGAATGTTTTGGTATTTTGTGAGACAGTTTTGAATGAAGAACCCAATGAATCATAAGTAATGCATAATCCACTTCCATCAAATAGGTTAAGGGCATTGCCCCCAGTTTAGACATGACTATATGAAAAGGTGGGATGTCAGATGTATGAAGCACTATTTTGATTGCAGATTAATAACAAGCCATGGTGTGGACAGATGGATATGGATGCAGTGAATGTGATCACAACAAGTCTGAAAGACAATGGAGCGATAGCCTTTACGAGTGGCGCCTGTTTGCCACGTTTTCACCATCGCACTTACCCAAGGTGCCATCGGAGTGGTTGTTCACCGTTTGGATGCATGATTTTTCTTTACTCTTTTTGGTGTTTTTGTATTTTCTTCAGGTCATTTTATCCAGATGTTTTTGGTATTTTTGCCAGTGTATATGGGAGCCTGATACTTTGTACAACTTTTAGGTATAAAGCCGTTTGAGGTGCATGTTGTTGATCGGATCTACTAGCGGTTCTCCTTCTGAGTAGCCAACTGATATGCCCCGGACCCAAATACTGCAGTGACAACATATGGACCCAGCCAATTTGATTCAAACTTTCCTTGATGTTCTCGGTTTGGTTGGTTATGAGGATTTTTTCGAAGAACAAGATCACCTACCTCGAATGTACGAGGCTTAACTCGATGATTATAACTTCTGCTCATGCGCTACTGATAGGCTTTGAGGTGATTGTATGCAGCTTGTCGCTTCTCATCAAGTAGCTGTAAGTCCTGAAGACGGGATACTCTGTATGGTTCGTCATCGGTGAGAATGTGCAAGGAAACCCGTAGTGATGGTATCTCAACCTCAATAGGTAAGATAGCTTTGGCACCATAGACCAATGAGTAGGGAGTTGCGCCTATAGGGGTTCGAATGCTAGTTCGATATGCCCATAGTGTTGGATTCAATTGAACATGCCAATCACGACCGAAATCATTGACTGTCTTCTTTAGGATCCTTAATATGTCTTTATTCGATGCTTCGGCTTGACCATTGCCTTTTGGGTAATAGGGAGTGGAAAAGCAGTGTTGGATGTGAAATTTCTCACAGAGTTCATGGACATCTTGATTTTTGAAAGGGAGACCATTATCTATGATGATGGACATGGGTAAACCATACCAACAGATGATGTAATTAAGGATGAATGAGGCGATCTACTTTCCGATGACTTGGGTAAGTGGAACAACTTCAATCCACTTTGTGAAGTATTCAGTGGCGGTAATAATGAATTTATGGCCATTGGATGAAGATGGATGGATTTTACCCACAAGGTCAAGACCCCATTGACAAAAAGGCCATGGTGTCGTGATTGGTTGCAAATTCTTGTGCTAGTGCATGTATCAGGTCTCCATGAACTTGGCATTTCTTGCACTTCCAGACAAAGTAGTAGGAGTCTTTTTCCATAGATGGCCAATAGTATCCAGTATACAGGAGTTTCTTGGCTAGTGACGGACCGCTTGCGTGAGTTCCACAAATTCCTTCATGTACCTCTTCCAAGGCCTTTGTTATCTCATCTTGTTCCAGACATCGAAGGAGAGTACCATCAAGACTGCGTCGGTATAAGGTTTCGGCAATAATGGTATATCGAGCAGTTTGGCGAATGAAGGTTTTACGTTGGTTATTCGATTGGTTAGGAGGAAGGGTGTGATCATGGAGATAGGTGTAAAACTCACCGTACCATGGGGATTCGGAACCGACAAGGTGACATATCATTTCAGATTCAGGGATATCATAAGCGGGGATCCACAACTGTTCTACCAAGAACTCGTAGCATGTTGAATTCCATGGAAGATCTAGGAGAGATGCAATGGTAGCCATAGCGTCAGCAGCTCGATTCTGATCTCTTGGTATCTACTCAAAGGTGATAGTAGTAAATGATGCCTTTAATTTGTCCACCATTTGTTTTTATGGCATGAGTTTGTCATCCTTGGTCTAATATTCATCTGTTGCTTGTCGAATGACTAGTTGGGAGTCGCCATATACTTTTAGCTCTTGTAATTTCCATTGTATGGCCAGCTTGAGTCCTGTGATCAAGGCCTCATACTCTGCTATGTTGTTGGTGCATGGAAATGTGAGCCTGTAAGACTTTAGGATGCTGTCACCTTGAGGTGTGATAAACAGAATGCCTGGCCCCGAGCCATGCCTAGTATACGAACCATCAAAGTATAGTTTCCATGGTTGTGCTGTAGTGATCATGAATATCTCTTCATCTGGAAAATTGGAAATGAGAGGATGATCGCCTATGAGGGGTGCATCGGCCAACTGATCTGTAATGACTTGTCCTTTGATAGCTTTGCGGTCTACATACTCGATGTTAAATTAACTTGGAATCATCACCCATTTGGCCAAGCGACCTGTCAATGCTGCTTTGCTGAGTAAATACTTGAGTGGATCAATCTTTGCAATAAGATGTACTTTGTGTGTTAACAGATAGTGTCTCAGTTTAGTGGCTGCCAAGATTACTGCTAGGCAAGCTCGCTCACTAGGTGTGTAATTGAGTTCATAGCTAACCAGTGTGGGAGAGATGTAGTAAACAACACACTCTTTCCCTTCTGCATTATGTTGTGCCAATAGTACACCCAATGCTGTACTTGTTGCTGATATATAGAGTAACAAAGGTCTACTTGGATCTGGTGGGATCAACAATGGCGTATTCATGAGATAATCTTTAAGCATTTGGAATGCTTGCTGGCATCTTGCATCCCATTGAAAGCGAATGTTTTTGTGTAACAGATGTGTAAAGGGGTGACACTTATCTACTAGTTGTGCAATGAATCTGCGGATGGATTGTAGCTGTCCTTATAATGTCCTTAGCTGACTGATGTTCTTTGGAGGTGGCATGTCCATGATTGCTTTTACCTTTGCTGGGTTGACCTCAATACCTTTGCTTGAGACAATGTATCCTAGAAGCTTGCCGGAGGTTACTCCAAAGACACATTTCTTTGGGTTGAGTCAAACATAGTATTGTTCCAGTCTATCAAAGATTTTATCTAATATGTTGAGATGCCCTTCTCTGGTGAGTGATTTTGCTAGTAAGTCATCTACATAATCTTCCATCATAGTATGCATCATGTCATGGAAGATGGTGGTCATTGCTCGTTGATAGGTTGCTCCTGCATCCTTTAGACCAAAAGGCATTACATTCCAATAGTATGTGCCCCATGGACATGCGAAGGCTATCTTATGTTGATCCTCTAGTGTGATTTTTATCTGATTGTATCCTGAAAAGCCATCCATGAGTGAAAGCATGGCATGCCCTGCTGTTAGGTCTACTATGATGTCGATGTTTGGTAGGGGGAAGTCATCCTTAGGACATGCCTTATTCAAATCTCTAAAGTTAGTACAAATACAAATGCCCCCATTTGGTTTGCCGACAGGCACAATATTAGATATCTAATCTGCATAATCGATTGGTCTAATGAAACCAACATCCAGAAGTTTCTTGAGTTCTGCTTTGACTAGTACTACAATCTGAGGATGCATCTTATGAAGTTTTTGCTTGATAGGTTTGGCTCCTTCCGCTACAGTGAGGTGAAGCATGACTAAATTAGGATCAAGTCCAGGCATGTCTGCATATGACCATGCGAAGTTAATCTGGTGCTTCTGAAAGAACTCTATGAATTTAGGTCGTTCCTCTGGAGTTAAAAGAGATGCCAGATGTATGAGGTGAGGAGTTTCAGGAGTCCCCACATTGTATTCTTCGATGAGAATCGTTGATCATTCCCATTGTGTGCTGCAGGGAAGGATGTCAAACCTTTCATCCTTGGGTGCCTCAGAGAGGTTTTCACTGTTGGATACGCTCTTTCTTTTTACTTTTGTTGACTCAAAAAGTGCCATGGTGTGGTTTTCACTGGAAGATCCATGTTTTATTGTTATATTTTTGCAGCAAAAAGGTTTGGCATCTGCCCCAAAATATGTTGCGCTATTAAGTCCAATGGCGAATCCAGCTTTGTGATCCCCGCTTGGTAGGTTATCCCTTAATTCCAAAAAGTCAATGATGGCTTCATTGTTTTGGAAGTGGTCAAGACATGGGGGATTAGGTTGGTTCCATTCGATGAGTTCAGTATGAATAATGGGCATTACTTCATTGATTAGGTTAAGTTCGTTAGATGTATCGGTGAGGGTTAAGACGTTATGGTGAAGGTCATTGATGGTACTCTCCCTATCAGAATAAGGCGTAGGTTGTGACGTAGGGTCTGTGGAAGAAGTTTCTAGCTTAGGAACCCAAGAGGTCTTTATTTGTGCTTCTCCGTAAATAGGGATGTCTTTGCGAGGTGGAGGTAATGATGTGTCTTCCTCATATGAAGTATTAAGTTGGATGGAATCAAATTCCCATTCATGTGAGTCAGTCTTTGAATCACTTTCCAACATCCGATTACTATACCATACTAGGATGTTCTTTGTGTTAAACACTGCAGGTGTGATCGGTTGATGTACCTTTGTAGATGAAATGATCGGTGTTGTAGGAAGGATGATGGGGATCAATGAATCCAATACAGGGAGTATTGGTAGTGTTGACTCTGCTGCTTCTGTTGGAACTGCCGGTGTCATAGATACTGTTATGGGTTCTGATACAGTTGTTGCTGCTAATGGTGCTATTGATGTTATTGCTACTACTGATGGGATTATTGGTTTGATTGGTGGGATGATTGACATTGTAGATGGTTGTTTTGGGATTTTGAGCCTCGGTGGGGCAGTTGCGATGGTGTTTGATGTTGCTTTGATAATGAAAGGTGTCCTCTTTGCAATAGGTTGATATAGTGGTTTGCTGGGTTTTCCTTTGAATCTGAGCTTATGAAAGATCTCCTTTTCAAAGCCTAGGCCTGTATTATCCTTGGGCTTTAATTCCGGAAATAATGGTTCATGTCTTCCTTGTTTGCAAGGTCCCAAAGCACTTTGACCATCATAACCCATTCTTTGCATAATGAGGAGGCCTTTGTCATACTGATCCGTAGGAAGTGTAGCTTGCGGCATATCAATGGTGATGGGATCTTTATAGATCCATTCAGGTAAGTCCTCATCTTTGGTTTCTTCTTCTTGACTCTTCCCAAGGATGAAAGGCGTAAAAGCACATGCTGGCGTGCAGTGGTTGCCGAAGTGACTGCTACGGTTTTCCATGTGTTCTAGGAGAAGTGGGCATTTGTCCCACACAAAAGAGTTGACTTAAGTTGTATTCCCCAGGACCTTCCTCTGCTATTTTCATCTTAATCTTTTATTGCTTGGGTATAGTGGTGTTTGAACTGGCAATAGAGGCCGAACTTATATATGATGTGGAGGAAATGGCTTCTTTATTGTTAGGAACAGTAATCTCTGGTTGATGACTGATATTATGATAATATGCAAAGGGATTTGCATCGCCCAGGATTGTGACCTCTACACTGTTATGTGGGAACTTGATACATTGATGGTAGGTAGATGGAATGGATTACATGGCATGTATCCAAGGTCTTCCTAACAATAGATTGTATGGCAGAGGAAGGTCCAGAACCTGATAGATGATGTGTTTCACCACAGGGCCCACTCGGATTGGTAGTACCACAGCTCCTTTGGATGAACACTCTGCATCGTCATAGGCTTTGATTGTGATCTTCTTATGGGGATCCACTGATTCTATTGCATATCCCAAAGCGGTGACCAACTGCAGTGTACAAATATTTAAGCCTGCTCCATTGTCGATCAAGACTCGCTTGATCCTATGTTGGTTGATAAAGCCTTCAATGTGTAGTGAAGCGTTATGAGGTTGTTGGAAGGAAGAGTTGTCACTTTCAGAAAAAAGTGAGACAAGGTGATGACTTTAGACTTCCAACCATGGCTTGGAATTGATCTGTATTTAGGTTTGCAGGGACTGACGCCTCTTGGAGAGCTTGATCCAAGATTGTTTTATGAGATGGAGATAGGTGCAATAGCTCTAAAATGGATATAAGCGCAGGCATTTTGTCTAATTATTCCACAAGATTGTACTGCTTTGGTATGAAGGTGGTGCCTTGTGGAGCTGCCTTTATGTTAACCTTGCCGCATCGTGGTGCCTTGTGGATCTTTTGATGGTTATAGTTGCAATTTGTTCATTGGCATCATACAGGTGATTTACAGTATAATTATACGCAACCTACGTATAATCAGTGGTATTAGTTCCTCTCCTGGAAGTGGAAGGACCCCTTTGATCTTGTGATGGAAGTGGATTTTTGAACATCAGATGATCATTGTTTGTTGTTTTTGGGTCATGCCCTTCGATTTTGATTTCACCTCAATCAATAAGATCCTGAATAAGATCTTTCAATCGGTGATAATTACTTGTCTTGTGTCCTCTCCCTTGATGGAAATCACAATGTTCAGTATCCCTCCACCATGCAGGTTTGACTTGAGGTTCATAATTTGATGTTTTAGGTAGAGTTACCAAATTTTGAGAAACCAGTTGTCGCAACACTGTTTCGATGGGTTCCCCTAAAGGAGTGTATGCTCGCTTTTGTTTTTGTTGACGAGGTCTGGGTTCATCATGAGATGTGATGTGGCCTTGATTTGAAGGAACAACTATGTTAGTCTGAGGTGGGGGATTCTGTCCTGCAAATCGAACTACAGGTTGTGCACTTTTGATAGTTCTGGCATCCACAACCCCATCATTGATGATATTTTTGTTTTTGTTCCAGAAGCTTGGTTTGTCACTATTGAAGCGTGGGCGAGGACCATCCTTTGGTTCATTATAGATTTTGATAAGTCCTTTCTTGATAAGAGCTCACTCACACTTCAAGCCCTTGGTGATCATGTCATTAAAAGAGTCTGTGTCTTTGACATCCAGGTGAAACTCCATTTCTTCGTTTAAGTTGGAAATAAATATTTCCACTAGTTCTTGTTTAGGTAACTGAAGAGAATGTCTGCTAGACATTTGACACCATCGTTGCAGGAATACTGAGAATAGTTCACCTGGTTTTTGTTTAGTGCTACATAGATCAGTCATGGTGATATCGCGTTCAATGTTATGAGAGTAATGTGCCAAGAACTTCTGAACTCGCTCTTCAAAGGTCCTAATGCCACCTGGTAGTCGGGAAAAACATGATGTGGTTGTTCCTCCCAATCTTTGGGGAAAAAGTTGCATTAGGTATGTGTCCTCATATGCCACTTCGAGGCAAGATGAATGAAATTCTCTGACATGATCACGAGGATCTCCCTTTCCTCTATATTTTTCAAATTTGGGTGTTTCGAATCCTCATGGAAAAGGTGGCATATAAAGATTCATATCAAAGGGATAGGGACAGATGTCATTGAGTGAGAATTGATTAGTTTTCACACCACTATGAAGTTGCTGGGCGATAATTTCAACTTGTTGCCGCAACATCTCTATTTCATTTGGAGGAGGAGGTGGTGGGTTACCTCGAGGAATGTTATATCTGATGGGATCTCTACCTCTTTCTTCTTCATGGCAACTTTGTCATTCTGATGCTTGTCTTACTTGGGCAAGATCAAAGTCAGAGGGGAGCTTGGCTCCTTCTTGAGGGAGTTTTAAAAAGTGAGCATCCGCATTTCTCCTGAGTATTTCATCAAAAAGTCTGTTAAAGAGAGGGTTATGCTGGGCCCTTTCTATTGTTGCAGGAGTAGGAGTACTTGGGTTTTTGTCATTCGCATTTCCTCCAAGTGCTTCTTGAAATTCATTGATATTTTCCTCCTCTTCTTCTTCAATTTCCATTTCTTGTTGCCTTGACTGTAATCGGGTTTGAGCCATTTTACTTATGAGTCTTTGTTGAAGTTGGGTGAAAATGATGATGAGTTGTTGATGAAATGAAAGATTGATGGTTGATGAATTGTGTTGCATGTGAATCTCTAGCACTTGGAGGTAGATGTGACCAAAATTCTTTCTTTGAATTACTTGTTTGTTTTTGATAAGGTTTGTTGTGATAAGGTTTAGAGAAATTTGAGATGTGTTACAGACTTAACTACCTAGTAATGAGAGGATTCACTCATAAACTAGTTTTAACCTGCATAGATATGTCTCTTAGGATGAGCTTATCCTAGATGTAGAAACAATCTAAAAAGTGATGGGATGTGTTTGATTCAAGCAATATCGAAAAAAAGAACTTAGGACAAGAACCTCTTAATGTTTTGAGAGTTGGAATGGATTGATGATGAAGTGATGATATATGAATGAGATAACGGATGAAATGTTTTAACTTCAATAAAAGCTTTGTGTCACAAATGGAACAAATTCTACCTCTTCCCTTTCGAGCATTGGTGGCATTTCTCAAGCTATGTTGTATGTGATACAAATGTTTGGGAAGAAGTTGGGATTAATCTTGCCTCCTTGGTTTTTGTGATAACTCAAAGCTCTATATTGCATAAAAGCTTTGCGGTTTAATGATTCTGAGTCAAATTCGATTGTTTTGCCTTGAAGGTAGAGACGCATGTGATGTAGAAAAACTCTATGAGAGACAAAGATTTGTCTATTTAGGTAGAAGAATTTCCTTCTTTTGATCAAAGCCTTTGAGCTCAATGGTCTTCTTTTCAAGTTGATGTTTTGATGAAGATTCTTCTTTCTCAAGATGTGAGGAATGGTCATAAAGTTTGATACTTTTCTTTTTGTTTTTGATCTTTTGGTTGTTTTGAAAGATGTTTGGTTGGATGAATACTTGTTTTGGGAATTGATTTTTGATTCTTCTTTGACAAGAAAACAAAGCAAGCACACAAATACAAGAATGTTGCCTTTAAAGGCACAAATGAGTATGGGTCTAGATCAACTCAATCCTTGGACTTTTTATGACCCTTTCCTTTAAGTGTATTTTAGGTGTTTTTCTTTCCAAAGCCTGAAGTCGACTCAATTTGTACTTGGTCTTTGACTCCAAATGAAAGCACTTCAAACACTTTGTATCCCTAAGGTAAAATGGCCAGTTGTGATAAATTCAGCCCACATCTTGATATTTCTTCAACTTTGGTACTACATACCTTATGAATCCCGCCGTGGCAGGTAAGGATGTGATATACAAAGTCTTGCGCGAGTATAACAAATAGATGATCCCTATGATGGGGGAGTCACCACTTTTATCAAGCCACAAGTGACTTTTCAAAAAGCTATGTTTCTACTCAAGGAAATATGTATGGTGAGTGTCTTGGGAGTAAAACCATCTATGCTCTTGCACTAAATTGTATCTCAAATATTCTCAATCAATAGAACGGGTGGGCTACTACTTAAAGGTGTTTAGTAATGTTTGATGTTTTTGGACATAAGTTCATTCTGCAGTGACTCACTTAAGAGCCTTGTAACTTGTGGTGGGGCCCATTTGTCCTTTCGGCAAGTTACACTATAGGAACAACTATACCCAAGGCTACAACTTTCGCTCTCACTTGATTTCTATAGCAGCTCGAAGGATTTACCGCACAAGGTCATTCCCAAGAGTGATGTGTCTCTTGGCAGGCCTCTCTTAAAAATATAAACTTTGAGTTTTACTAACACTTTTCTCTTGCACCTAGGACCACGAAAGCCAAGGGAGAGGATAGTGTGTGTTAGAAGTAGGACCACTCAACCAACTCTCTTGCACAAGTGTGCCAAACACGAAATGCTTTTGTTCTTTTTAACTTGCCATCGCAATGTGTTTTAACTATTTGGAGATGTTGCTCCAACAATCATGGTGTTCTTTTTAACTTCAAATGCAAAGTGTTGAGTAAACTAGAACTTTGAAAATCCTGGTCAACTTAATTTGAAGCACGTATGCATAAAGGAAAATCGCTTTGCAAAAATTGAAACAAGTTGATTGTGAGATTTATTTGCACCAAAAGGGAAGTGTGGATTGTAAATTTTTGCTTAAGTTTGATGCTAGAAATAAATTTGTCTTGTTGATTTTAAGCACCAAATGAAAAATTAAGCCTAAACTTGCAATAAACAAAGTTGTTTTGTTCAATTTTAGAGCACTAAAAACGAATGATCCTAACTTGCAAGGAAAAAGGAAGATTGTTTTTGTCCAATTTTAAAGCACTAAAAACAAATTTTTTGATTTTGATTTTTAGGTAAGTTAGCTTTAGACCTGCACAAAAAGCGAACAATTAGTAAAAACCGAACCTATGGTGGGCTTCTACAAGCCTAAGAAATTTTACTTTTTCGGTTACAGGGTCTTTTTTACAACGGTCTGTTACAATAGCGCTACTCTGTATTTAAACAAAAGTGCTATTTAACATAAACGTGCTAATATAAATACAAAAGCGCTAAAAGGAAAGAATTGACAACAACTACAAAAGCGCCAAAACAATTTCAAAAGTGTGAAAACAAGTTCAAAAGTGTTGAAATAATGTCAATAACGCCAAACTTGGTACAATAGCGCCATTGTAAGAACAATAGCGCTAGAATAACATGTTGCAATAGTGCTACAACGCGATCAACAGTGCTAAAGCGTGACCTGTGTGTCAATTTCAACAAATAAAACATGCTAGTTGGTTTTTATTAAAAAACTTTGTGTGTTTGATTCACGTCGGGTTCACCAAATGATGCTCTGCAAAAAGGGCAAGTGTTAGATCAAAACCTGTGGTAGTATAACACACAAACAACAAGAAACAAGTATTAAGGTTAGTGTTATTCAACCAAAGATCAGCCTAAGCAAGCATATCAAAAGAGACACCAAGAACAAAGTAAAACATTTAACTACGAATGTAAATGCAAGAAGACATCTCCAAATGCCTTCTACCATACTCTTGGCTCCTTCTCCTTTGTTCCTCTCCTCTCCAAGTTCCAAACTAGTGTAGCTCTCAACAGCTTTTTGCACTATGGATGCTTATGGAGGTTTGAGATTGAAGTATTTTCTCTAAATGTGGATAAAAAGCTAATAATATGCTATTGATACTAAAATGATTTATTTTAACCAAAATGACAAGATATTAGTAGTTTATGCTAAATGCTCTCTAGAATTCACTATAGCTTAAATGCATACAAGTTTTCAGGATTATGGCTAAGAATGCTAAATGCTCGAGGATTTGAAAATAAGGAATGTGAGCTCTATTTATAGATAAAATGGAGCAATGGATGGTTGAGATTGAGTAATCTCAACAAGGGTCAGGATTGAATGATATTCAATCCATGTGATGGCTTTCAACCCAATCCCAGGATGACAAGTGTCAATATGAGATAAGTTGAGAGGAGAGGGAATAAGCATTAAATGCTTGACATGACCTGAGAGTTAACTTGGGAGTTAAGGTCAAGGTTAGTTGAATGGATAAATTCTTTATTCAAAGAATAAAGCTTTTATCCAATGGATAAACTCTTGTGCAAAGACAAAAGGGATAACCGGGGTCAAAGCAATAAATGCTTAAGGAGACCCATGAGTGCAAGTTGAAATAACCATAAATGGTTATGTAAGAGCCATTAATGGTCATGTAAGAGCCATTAGTGGTTTTGGAAGACTTTGGAGGTTACATTGTTGAACACACAAAGCATTAAATGCTTTTCAAAGACTTTGAAGTCTTTTAGAAGTGACTCCATGTTGCTTAGGAATGTGACAATAATTAGGGGATGGATTAGGCTAATCAGGAAGGGGTTAGAAGAATCTAGAAGGGGGTTTAGGAATGCAAGTGGATTTGGTGGGTGAGGGAAAACAAGATTTTATTAAAATAAAATTCATTTATTTCAATAAATAGGTGCAAGTTGCATTTGTAGGAAAATGCAAGTTGGGGGGGGATTTAATGATTTAAATAAATGCTTTATTTAATTTATTTAAAGGAGGAATAGGGGATTAAATGAAATAAATATGATTTATTCATTTAATTGATTTGAATTTGGTTTAATGAATTAATTAGAATAAATTGAATAATTTATTTAATTAATAGGATAATATTTTGAAGATGAATTAATTAAATATTAATTTAATTAATTGATGGCTAGTGGATTTTTAATCAAATAAATAACAAATATTCATTTAATTAAACTGGACAGATTTATGTGACTACATCAATTAATTCAAAAACGCTTATCAAATCAACAAATCTTTGATTCATCATTCATCTCCTGAGGGGGCATCATCAATATTGTTCATCAAATCTAGGGCATCATATCGACATCTCAACACAAACATCATATCCGGTAAAATTTTCGTTGAATCAACATGTGCACACACATCACTTAAGAGGGGCAAAATGTAGACGTATAAAAATGACCACTTTCCTAAGTGAATATTTAATATTCATTTTAACCTCATTCCTCTATTTAATTAAATTTTATTTAATTGAATTATTCACATTCAGCTATTTAATTAAATGAATTACTCAATTTATTTAATTAAGTTCACCTAAGCCTTTCATAACCTTTAAGTAAATAAATCACTTTATTTAATTAATTCCACTTTCTCCCCTTTTAATTAAGTTTACATTTAATTAAATTGATCCTTGCAAGTAAATAAATCTAATTTATTTATTTAATCCCCCACTTGTATTTATGCAAGTTGCATCTATTTTTGTTGAAATAAAGCAATTTATTTTAATTAAAATTCCTCTCCATCCATTTGCATTTTTCTACATCTTCGACTTGCCTCTCTAAATCCTCTTCTAGATTCTTTTAATCACTTCTAAATTAGCCTAATCCATCTCCTAAATATTGTCACATCCCTAAACAAAGGGAAGTCACTTCTCAAATCCTCAAAGTCTTTGAAAACCACTAAAGGCTTTATGTCTTCGACAAGTTAACCTTTAAAGTCTTCCTAACCATTAATGTTTAACTCAACCTTCTTGCATGATTAGAGACTTTCTCTCTAACTCAACCTTCATCTAACCCAAGGGTCTCATCAAGCATTCATGACTTTGACCTTGGTTATCCCTTTAACCCTTGCGCAAGAGTTTATCCTTTGGATAAAAGCTTTATCCAATGGATGACCCTAACCTAACCTTAACCCTTGCCTCCTAAGGTAACCATCATGTCTTCTCAAGCATTTAATGATTCTTACATCTCCTCTCAAGCAGTCTCTTGTTGACAATTGTCACCATTTCATTGGTGAGAATTGTAAACATGGATTGATTAACTTTCAATCCTGGCCCTTGTTAAGATTATCCAATATTGACTATTCATTGCCCTATTTTTCCTATAAATAGAGTTCTCATTCTTTCATTTTTCATATCCAAGTCTTTAGTATCAGACTTATAGACATTTTATTAAGTGTCCAAGTTTCTTGCATCCAATCCATAATAATTTTTAAATCAAGCATTTTGCCTCTCTTTGAATAGAAATAATCTTAATAAGCATTTTAAGAAGCATTTCCATTATTATAGCACTCTCATATTAGACTAGTATATCATGTTAGGATAGATTTTTACTAATATTTTATCTTATCATCATATCCATGCTAGTTTAAATCATATTAGATTTAATATCGCGCATAACTAGGAATGCATTCATATTAAGTTGATCAAACATCCCTCATTCTTGGAGTTGTCATTCCTGAAGTCACTTTGCTCAGTGATCTGAGAGCAAAGGCATTGACTTGAGGGATCCTGTGAGATAGAGAATAATGGAACATCCCTTGGGGAGTTGAGCTATTCAATATAGTTCCATAACTTGCACCAAGAGTCCCATTGGTGTGTGGACCTTTTGAAACCGAAATTTTTGTTTCATTGCACCACTTCTCCCGCACACAATTGCATTTTTAGGTGTGTTATTAAATTGACTTCAAGGTGTTGTATTTATAGATTTTTGGTTTGAGATATGGATGACTAAGATGAATTCTAATGATCAATGGCCAAGATGTCTTGAGACATCTCAAGCAAGTATGGAGTGGCATGTCAGGATTTAGAATGTGAGGATGGGCTCCAAGATTCGAGGAGGAACAATGGATATAATTGAGCATGGGGAATAATGGATGGATGGGATTTGAAATGAGACTCAACTTGTATTTTGGAAGGTTTCTCATAAAGGTGGGTTTTGTCACCATCATGCCCATGAGGTACTAAGGGGTACACAAGGAAATCTAAAATTCTCATTTATGAAAAAGAGGTGGATAGGGCCATACTTCCCAAGTACATGGAAATATTAAAAAATGGTGCATTTAAGGTTGACCCATGTCTTGGATGTGTTGACCACTTGGCACAAGGCTTTTGTCATTGATGTAAAAAATGTACACTTCATTGATGTCAAAAAGGTAAATGATCTCAAGCACACATGGTATACATGATGACATTTGTTTATTATGCACACATGGTAAACATGATAACATTTGTTTAGTATCATTAGATTGGTTTACTTTTGATATCTTGGCATACATTATGAGTATATCTTGTTCGATCATTCTCATACTTGACACAATAATATTTTGATAACAGTGTCATCTTGGTATAGTGATATCTTAGTTGGTTCAATGCCATCTTATCTTGGCATAAGTGAATTGTAACAATGACATCTTATTTGGCATAATGGTAGTATAATAGTGACATTTGGTACATTGTTTTTCATCACATGCTCTTGGGTACATGTACACAATGATTCTATATTGTCACTCATAAGGCATTGTTAGGTTGATAAAGTCTTTAAATATCTTGGAGAACTACAAGGTTATTAATGTGTTGAGCAAAGAAGATATGGTATAAAGGATGCATTTGAGCTCTTTAATGACAAGGTGTTTATAAATCCACCTTTAGTGATAATGTTATTGTACACCTAAATTTGACTAATTAATTTAATCAAATTTAAATCCCTTTCCTCTAATTAATTAATTTCCCTATTCCACTCTTCCAATTAATTAATCCCCGATCCTATCCTTCTAATTAATTAATTAACCCCCCAACCCATTTCCTCATAATTAATTAACCTAGTTAATTAATTCCCTTGTTACCATCCCATTTGATTAATTACCCATAATTAATTAAATGTCCCTTTTCCCAAAACCCCCATGGATTAATTCAATTCGATTAATTAATTAGACTCAAATCCTATTTGAGCACATGGCTCCTACTTTAACCCACATCTAACCTAACCCTTGTCCTAACCCCAGGGTCCTAACCAACACTAACCCATTCATCCTCCAAACCTCCATATGTTCACATCCTAACCTCTTTTCCTCCTTTTTGGGGAAAATATCCTATTTTGGGTGGTTTTACCCAAAATGAACATCACCCCTTCCCCTCTAGTTGAGCCACTTGTCCCCTTTGAGTACAAGTGTCTCCTCTTCACACCCCCTCTCCTTCCTCTCATCTTCTATTTAAACCCTCCATTTCCTATGCAAAGGATCCATCTTTTCATTCACTTGCATCGTTACTCTATCAAAATCACTACTCATCCTCATTATCACTTTCATAATCACTCATATTTGCATCCATGGAGCATAATCGAACATCTATTGATGTCATGAGTACACATCAAATCATGGAATAGTTGAATCAAAGCGAGGATATTGGTTTGCATTGCTTGTCATTTGTGTTCTTCGTTTTGATTTTAACATTCTTACCTTGAAGTGTTGAGTTTAATGGCTTGTTTGGTTGTTTTCTTCATTATATCAATTATTTAGTTTAGCACACACATTTTCCCCACACATTCTGGCACACCTGGTGGGACCCACTTCATGAGTCATTTTGACATTTTTTTGTTGTTTTAGTATTTTTTTATTGCAGATTTTGAGCACTTGTAGACAAAAAAGCAAATCTACAAGCTGATTTCTGCTTAGGTGGAAGTCTATTTTCTCGATCTCGTGATTTCACGAAATAGCGGGTTTGCACCTTGAAACAATGGGTTTGCGCCTTGAAATCGCGGGTTCGCTGTTATCATTTTCATACGACAGTGGGATCATCATTATCATTTTTGTATAGAAGGTAAAATTTTCATTTTAAGTTTTGAGTTTTTATAAATGATTTTTGGCATTTGAATACACAGGAGCGGGGTCGCGTTTTAGACGAGTGGGGTCATGTTTTAGACAAGCGAGTTCGCGTTTTAGACGAGCAAGGTCATGCAGGGTTGCGTTTTAAACAAGTAGGGTCATGTTTTAAACGAGCAGGGTCACGTTTTAGACAAGAGAAGTTGCGTTTTAGACGAGAAGGGTCACATTTTAGAGTGTTTGGTAAACTACATAGTTTTTTGTTAAAATTTTGCAAATTCTGTTTTTTTGTGAAATGGCGGGTTTGTGCCTTGAAATGACAGGTTTGCGCTACACTGTAGCGAGATCACTAATTATCATTTCCATGATTTTTCATAATTCTATTTTGGTACTAATCAACTAACTTGTGTGTTAGCATTTTTAGACAAACAACGAGAACGTGTTTTAGACAACCAACGGGTTTGTGCCTTGAAACAACGGGTTTGCGCCACACAGTAGCGGGATCACTAATTATCATTTACATGATTTTTCTATAATTCTATTTTAATACTAATTGGCTAATTTGTGTGTTGTTAGATAGTTTTGCTAACGTTTGTGCAGCATTTCGAGCTATGATAAGACCCTTAAGCTTATAAACACTAACATTTTGCTTGTAGGACCGCTAAAGAAAATGGGATTTCGTTGAAACAAATTTGCTCATTTCCTTCTTTATTTTGTGTTTTATTGCATAATTAGGCACACTTCAATTCAATTAAGGGAATGGACATGTTGTGTCTTTTGATTAATTAAGCACACTTCAATTCAAGTAGAGGAATGAACCCCATGTCTTTTGTGTCTTGCATGCTTTGTGCATCTATAGAGTGGTCCTACTGCTAACACAGACTATCCTCTCCCTCTGGCTCTCATGGTCGTAGGTGGAAGAGAAAAGTGTTAGCAACGCTCATTTTTTCATTTCTAAGTAGGAGGGCATGTCCCCCCGAGTAGCCTATAAGGTCGGGTGAGGGGAGAACGACCCAAGCGATACTTTCTTTCGGTCCACTATATAAATATTTGTGATTTTAGCGAAAGATATAAATCAACTAGTAACGTTGTGTTATACCAATGGTTTCCCTCAGTATCATTATGCAAATACCTTTGTGGTCTTGATGCAAGTCGAAATCCCCTAGTGGTTGTGTGGTAGATTCATAAAATTCGTGTTCTACGAGCTGGGATATCTCTTAAATGAGCTAGCCACTGCATGTATGACTACCAGATTCACCCCGAAAGTTCCCCCACTACGATTCAGTTGTTCTTTAGTATCCAAAAATCCTTCTATGTGTTGACTCGGGTGTTGTGATACACACATACCGAAGAAAATCCTCATGTACCCCCCAATTCAAGATAGAAAATTCACTGGGAAGTGATATCCTAGGAATTCAAAGCTTGGCATGCCCGAGAAGTGTGTGTTGAGGATGGAGCTAGTGTTGTCAGACTTTTATCTATCTGGTTGGATGTGGTATTTTATGGTCACGAGATTTAACACATAATGTTATTTGACTATCCATAGGGGTGTCCTTGATTGATTTTATCTATTTTATGGTCAGATCTTCATGCTTGTTGTGTTTGGTGTCAAGTCTTTTGTCAAAATATCAATCTAGCAGGTTTGTGGTAATGTCTTAGCGGGAATTTTGTCACTTTGAGCCAGAAGTGACATACTTAGCGCAATCACTGTCATTTTCTACCTCTACGGGTTTGCATCTCAAACCAGCATGATCACTCTCTTCCCACGAGTTTGCACTCTATTCTAGTGGGTTCACTTTTTATAGTGTCTATTACCCTATTCCAACAGGTTTGCGCCCTGAAATAGTCGGTTTGCGCCATGAAATAACAGGTTTGCACTCTGAAACAACGGGTTTGCATTTTAGTGTTGTTCACGCATTTTTCAATCAGTTTTAGGCTTGTCAGTCTTGTTCTAGCCATTTTGCACCTTGTTCTAACAGGTTCGCACCTTGTTTTGGCAGGTTTGTGGCCTATTGTAGCAAGTTTAACTTATCTTGTCATGATTTGTTAGTTTAGTCTCATTATGTTATTGGATTTTTATTTTATTGATTTACAATCGTACGTTTCCCCAACAATTAAGGTCTATCTTTGGTGATCCCAGTCTTAGACGTCATTGTGTTGTCGTTATGTTGTCTGCATTGCTTTATACATTTCTTGATCTATCAACAATTTACACCCATCTTTCATGATCACAGTATTAGACATCATTACGTTGTTGTTATGCTGTCTGCATTGCCTTAGAAACTACTTGATTCCTCGGTTGTTAGTTATCTTCATGATCTTGGTCTTAGACGTCGTCATGCTACCAGAATTTTATCCATTTAGCGTTAGAGTTTTCTTGACTCTTTAGCTGTTAGGATTTATCCTCGTGATCTTGGTCTTGGAAGTTGTCATGCTGTCAAAGTGTTGTCCGCATTACGTTAGAAATATCTCAAGTTTTCAGCAGTTGGTATCTATCCTCGTGTATTATGAGTCTTAGACATTATCAAGCTAGCAGAGTGTTGTCCTTGGTTTGATAGTTTGCTCTTGATCGATATCTTTCGATCTTCGCTTTTGCATTCCAGTTTGGGTTGTAGTATCCCATTTTGCATCCAGATGTTGTCAATTTTTAGTTAGATCACTTGTTGTTTCATATCTCTTGACATTCAGGTTTTCGTCCTCGTCATCAATGGTTTCATAGCTCTTTGATCATCTCTTTATGGTTTCGATTGGTTTGATCATCAGAGTAGTTGCTTTTCTTTCCACGATCGATCTTTCATCATCTTGTGTACATGTGTCTTTAGGCTGTCAATTCATCATTTTTTATTTGATCTCTCATCATATCGTTCTTTAGTCTTTTCCATCCTCCATTCATCGATTTAAGTCTTCATCGGTCTGGATCTCGATCAGATCAGTCTGCATCTTTTTGGTGACAATTATCACCTCTCCTTGGACTATATTGTGTCCCAAGGTTTCTCATCACATATCACATTGCGATCTTATCACCTCGAGCCAGAGGTTCGATCTCCAGTGTGTTACCTAACCGAGTTTTGTGTTTGGTGTATCCTCCAAATCTATCATGTCGCATTGTTCCTTATCAGACAATACTTGATCCTTGTCTAGGTCTTCATTCTCTCATCCACCCGATTATATCATCCTAAATAGTGCAGTCTCTTGTCGCTTTAGTTCGTAACATCTCTTAGTCCTTTTGTGCGATTCATGCCTGTAACTACTCAGTCTAAATATAGGCAAGCTATGGAACAATCATCCTAGACGGGACTAGGGTTTTCAAACCCACAACAAAACCCTGAGTTTGTTGTTAATCCCACTATGGTAGAAATTTTTTCTCTCACATACGAAATTTTCAATCCCACCATCTCAGATGAAGCCATTGTAAATCAACCTGACGATACAAATACTCAAATCAATCTCGTCGATCAATTCTTAGCTAACACTGATAACACCCAAATGGTCGACAAGATCATTGAAGATTGTAAAGACCTCATCTTCACTAACATGGTCACAAGTGGCATGACTATCGCATCACCTGATGTCCCTATAACCTCTAGTCAGTGAGAATCACCTCAACAAGTCGCGTTACCTTCGCTAGCGTTGTCACAGAGTGACATATCCATACCACATATGCAAGTGCCTATGGATTCCCTTGTACGACACTACCAAACCTTTTATGCTAAGTGGCAAGGGTCTGCCTTTGCAGGAAGCAGTGTTTATAATGCATCGATTAATGTGTTATCCACACAACTCACCACCTCTCTACCATTGATGGCGTACATGCCCATAACATCTAGTGTGATGCAAGTCATGCCTTTTACCAATCTGGTCTCTCAACCCATCAATGTGCATTCTTCATAAATGCCATGCCGGACCACTAGAATGTCAGGTTATCCCCCCGCTTTTAACACACAAGTCTTGACTAGGGGCATTAATTACACGATGCCATCATCATCATCTATACTCTCACCTATTCAATCAATATCGCAAGTCATAGGTAACACCATAGGATGACAGGCTATCCTCTCACATCCGCTACGAAGATCCTGGCTGGGGGCATGCCTTCTATAGTATTGTCATCATACATACCCCCACCTATTCAATCAGTGCCACCAGTTGTAGGTGCAACCCAGTATCAACCCCAAGTAACTTTCCAAACACTTATTTCTCAATGACGATTAGTTACTTGCAGGTGCCTCATGTCTCCTATGTAGTCACAAATGTACATCATGTGCAAAGTGGTGCAAGTCAAAATCCCCCATCGGGAAACACTCAATCTAATGTGTATCCCAATTACACAAGGGGCGGTTACCCACAAGGCAGTGTGCCATAGATCCAACAATTTCAAAATCAGTGATCTCAACAACCTCTTGGTGCTCCTCAACAGAATGCGACAACCTATTCGCAGATATCCCAATATTAGCAACAACCTTTTTGTCAACAACAAATTTTGGGTTATCAAAACATCGCTAGTTATCAGAACCCATCACACCAACAAGGTTATCATCATTCTCAACAAATGTCACATCAGATGCCTCAATATCAATCAACTACACCCTCTCATGATCCCTTCTCGGTCAATACCGAATGTGAGGAAATGAAATCTTCTCTTAAAATGCTACAAGAGAATAGCTCTAAATGGGTCTTCGAGTTTGAAGAACTCTATCCTTACCCGTTTGACAAGTCCATCACTGCGATGCCCTTTCCCAAACATTTTGAAACGCCGAAATTCAACAAATACAAGGGGAAAGGAGATCCACGTCACCATGTCAAAGAATTCTTTATGGCTTGTCAAGAGGTGTCGTGGTGTGATAATTATCTTCTACGATAGTTTCCCAAAAGTCTCAGTGGTTCCTCATTAGAATGGTTCTCCAAATTGCCACTTAGTGTCATCACTATTTTGCTAATTTATCTGAACGTTTCGTGGCCCAATATCATTATAACATACAAAATGACATCTCCATGCTCGATCTATGTTAGGCCAAATAGAAAGGTGGGGAAAACCTCCTTGATTATGTTCAATGATGGAGAGAGAGCTCACAGGTCATCTCCCTTGTACGATCCTTGATACTTAGTTGGTTTCGATTTTCATACATAATCTTCATTCAAAGCTTGCATTTCACATTTAACTGAACTGTGCAAGTACTTTCAAGGATATCATGTCCAAAGGACCCTCCATTGAACAAGATTTAATTAACGAAGGAGTCATAAATCTCTATAAAGAATATTCTAATAAGCCTAGTAATGACAGACAACGGTATTGGAACAAAAATAAAAATGTTATGAGTGATGGGGTTACTGATTCTAAGATAGTACAAATAATCATGGCCGCAAAGCCACCACCCCCACAAACATGCAACAATCTACCACTGCAGTCGCATGTCAATCCACCATAGGTGCAACCAGCAAATGCATGGCTAATATGACTAACACAATCACGGTATCTTGGGCTCCCCCACGTCAAGCAGGTAGCTACGAGCCTCGATGCCAGTTCACGCCTATGGTTGAACCGCTAGATGTTATCTTCAAACGTATGGAACAACACAACATGGTTGTATATCCTCAAACACAACCTTTTGATGAATCTAAGCCTAAACCTGATTGGTATAAAGAAAATGAATATTGCACCTACCATTGCGTCAAGGGTCACGAAATGAACAAGTGCATGAAGCTAAAACATCTAGTTTAGGACCTTATTGACTAGGGCAAAATTATTGTCGACCCTATCACAGGAAAATCGCGTAATGCCAATTTGAGAATGTATAAAACTATAGTCAATGTTATCCCGCTCCGGATGGCTCCAGCCAAACATCTCGTCCCAATCCTGGAGAGAGAGATACTGAGCCCGCAGAGGCAGAGGCTTCAATATCAGCTTATCCAGTAGTTTATCCAGACCCATCCAAGCATCCATCCTTGCTGGACATATCATAGCTTCCACCCAATCCGCTCTTCCCAAGCATCAAGGGGAAGCAAGCACATCTGCTGCTAATCAAGGTCACACTACCAATAACCAATAATATTAATTACAACAATGTTTCATTTGACTATGGACCTACTATAGGGTACATTTCTTGGGCTGATGATCATGTTAACATGATTCGTGTTAAAGGAGGTGATACCCATTATGCGGTCACTACTAGAAGAGCTCGCATGTTAGTCTTAGGGGCCCCTACGTCTAGTGTTCCTCCTACGTCATCGGTGTCTACGCAATACAATATCCTCAAGTACTTAGGAAAAACTCTTGCATAGATTTCCATTCTTGACCTCCTAAAAGCCTCACCTACTCACCAGGAGATCCTTACATGAACCTTACAAGAGGCTCGCGTTCCCAGTAACATTAACACCATCCAGTTTCAAGCTATGGTAGCCCATTTATCTTCCACTTATCACCTCAGTTTTACACAATCTAATGCTATAGTCTTAGATCCTGATCACATTTTCCCATTGAACATTGAAGCCATAGTCAAGCTACACAAAGTATAACAAGTCCTAATTAATAATGGTTTTTCCCTTAATCTTTGTACGTTAAGGTTCATTACTCAGGTGGGGTAAATTATCTCAGATATGCACAATCATTGCATTAATATGAAGGCCTATGACAATGCTGAGAGAAGTTCAATAGGGATGATCAATCTCCCTATCCAAGTGGGCCCAACAACACAAAACACATTTTGTCACGTCGTTGATCTTGATCTCCCATTCAACATACTTCTCGGTCGCCCATGAATTCATGTCATGCAAACCGTTCCTTCCACCTATCACCAATGCCTTAAATTTCCATTTCAAGGATGTGAAATCACCATTCGTGGCCATGCTCAACCCTTTGAGTACTATCATGCACTCCAGGCCTCATCCCCATATTCCCATCATTGCCCTGGCATCAATAGCGACGATGCACCTAATGCCTATATGGAAAATGACACTCAAGTTAAAAAGAGAGAGAGAGTAATAAATGAATAAATTAAAAGATTGTATATTAATTGTTTGAGAATAATAAGGGAGTGTGATGGTATGTTTTTTTGTAATCATAATACCATCTTAGTCACTTCTAAATAAAAGACATATGTCTCTTTATCCTTTTCCCAACTCAAGATCAATGATGCTGATTGTGGCAAATACTCCTTGCAAGGTACTTTCATAGTGGGTGATTTTCCCTTTGATCCACATTCGCATGGGAAACCCACTAAGGAACAAAAGAAGAAAGGACCAGTGATCAAACAATATGGCTCCACCACATTCCAAGCTCAAGGAGAGCTTAACCATGAGGTCATAGAAGGAGACATATATCAGTGGCTATACAAGGATGTCCCTACAGACAATGAGACCCGTCTCCAAGGATTCAAGCACAAACATCCAAAACAACACATGTGGGCTACTCAGAAATGGAACTATCAAGGTGGTGGGCTAGGTAAAGAAGAACAAGGCATAAGAACCCCTATTGATCTCACTGATAGTAAGAACAACAAAGGGCTTGGTTATGGACATCCCTCTCGTGAAGCCTCAAGTCTGATTGGCACTTCTGGAAATAATGTGGATGTTCCGGTCGATCCCAAAAACATCCTTGAGGTTGTCAAACATGCATATGGTGATATAGATAGCTCCTCCTCCTTTGGTACATCTGCGCTATTTGAAAACTCCATTCTCCTTATTGACCTTCCCCTTCGCCACCATGAACTCATTGATTGGGGCCAAACTATTGCACATCTAGATACATTTTAAAATGACACAACACTCCTGCAATTTCTGGTGGCAACTGAGTTTGCACCATATTACAATCCTGATTAGAATATAGTTTACAAGCTTGATCCTAAAGGTTACTTTAGGGAAGAGGGAATCCTTAACCACAAAAGTGAAAAAGAAATAAAAAATAAAGAGTCTGGTAGCGAAAATATTTCAGAGGCGCTTCTTGACTCCAAAATAGTAAAAATAAAGGGTGTATCTTTTGGTGAAAACCTTTTTGAGGTGCCAGAGGATGAGGATTCTCTTCTTCCCCTCAAAAATGATTATGTTCCTGAGTGCTCACCTATTCTAATAGATTTGACAAAAGAGATAAATTTGGGTACTTCAGAAAATCCACATATGACTCAGGTGGCAGCATCTCTATCTAGCGATGAGGCTCAAGTGTTCTTTGATATTCTTCATAGATGGCCCATCAACTTTGCATGGTCCTATGCAGACATGCCTGGCCTTGATCCTGAGTTGGTTGTTCATCATCTTGTAGTTGATCCCAATCCTAAACCAGTCAAACAAAAACTGTGAAAGATGCATCCAAGAATTGCATTGTTTGGTCAAAGCAGAATTAGAAAAACTGTTAGAAGTCAAGTTCATCTGATCAATTGATTACTCGGAATGGATCTCAAATATGGTCCATGTTTCAAAGCCTAATGGCAAAATCAAAATATGTACTAACTTCAAAGACCTAAATAAAGCATGTCCCAAAGATGATTTTCCACTTCATAACATTGACATCCTTGTTGATCTTACAACGAAACATGAAATGCTATCCCTGATGGATTGCTTCTTAGGATACAATCAGATGAAAATAACAGAAGATGATCAACATAAAAAAACTTTTACCACACCATGGGGTACATTTTGATGCCCTTTGGCTTGAAGAATGCAGGTGCCACATATCAACGCACTATGATAGTGATATTTCATGATCTTATGCACAAAGTAATAGAAGATTATGTGGATGACATATTGCGCAAATCCAAAACAACAACAGAACATCCAACAATCCTTGAGCAAATATTTGAGCGTTTGGCTAAATACAAGTTGCGTCTCAACCCTAAAAGTGTGTGTTTGGGGTTACATCAGGGAAACTTCTAAGATTCATCTTTTCTCGGTGTGGCATTAGGGTTGATCCCAAGAAAGTTAAAGCAATAATGGAAATGCCTCCTCCCTGAACATTATGGAATCTGTGTATTCTACAAGAAAAATGACAATATGTCAGGTGATTCATCGCACAATTAGTAGATAAATGTCAACCTTTCACTCATCTGCTTAGGAAAGGTGCAGAATTTAAGTGGGATATCCAGTGTCAACAAGCTTTTGATAAGATTAAAGAATACCTAGCTCATCCACTAGTCCTAATGTTACCCATTCCAAGTTGTCCTTTGATTTTATACATTTCTGTAACTGCAACAATAGTGGGGGCATTACTTGCACAACTTAATGAAGAAGGCAAGGAAATAGTAGTTTATTACATCAGTCACACATTAGTGGGATATAAGCTTAATTATTCTCCAATGGAAAAAGCATGCCTAGCTGTCATCTTTTGTTCTCAGAAATTATGACACTACATGCTAAGTCATACAATGAAGCTCATTTGTTAGATTGATCCTCTTAAATATCTACTTTCCAAAACTACTCTAACAAGACGTATGGCGAAGTGGGTCATGTTGCTCAATGAGTTTGATATTCAATATGTGGATCAAAAGGCTATCAAAGGGCAAGTCATCACCGATAAGTTAGCAGAAATACCATTAGTTGATGCATATCCACTCATAACAAAATTCTCTGATGGATATGTATGCACAATCAGTGCACAACCTCCTTGAAAAATTATTCTTTGATGGTTCACATACTCAAAGAGGAGTTGGGCCAGGATTCCTATTTGTAACACCCTAGGGAGATCTAATTCCAAAATCTTTCAAGCTGGCATTCCCGTGCACTAATAATATTGTTGAGTATGAAGCCTTAATCACTGGATTAAAGACAACTATCCAATGGAATATATCAGATCTTTTGGTTTATGGAGATTCACAACTTGTCATCTGACAAACTAATGATGAATACCAAACTAAAGATGATAAGCTCCTACCTTACAAAAGGATGGTTGATGACCTTAAGAGTAATTTTTAGAATATCATCTTTGATCAAGTTCCACGAGCTCAAAATAAGGTAGCTGACGCAATGGCCACCATTGGATCCCTCCTGGATATTAGATCAGATAGTCTGAGATATGAATTCCTAGTTAAACAACTTCTATAACCAACATTTGAGACATCGCACACAGACATGGTGTGCAATATTGTTGGACCCCATTCACCCTAGTACCGTGACATCCATACCTATCTCAAAGACGGTACCTTCCCTGAAAACGTATCCCATAATGACCATCGAAATCTTATCCGCCATTGTGTCTGATTCACCCTTCTACGAGACAATCTATATCATCGTGGCTATCATGATAGTTTCTCGGTGTCTCGATTTGAATGAAGCTAAACTTGCATTGCAAGAAGTGCACATCGATACTTGTGGCACTCACACGACCGTATATGTTCTGGCCAAACAACTCTTACACGTGGGATATTATTGGCCCACTATGGAACATGATTTTTGTGAATTTGTTAAGAAATGTGTACCTTGTCAACAACACGAGGATTTGATTCATGTTCCAACATAGGATTTGTGACCTATTTCAACACCATGGCTTTTGTCCACATGGGGCCTCGACCTCGTTGGTAAGATCCATCCTCCTTCCTCAAATGGACACAAGTTTATCATTGTAGCAACTAAATATTTCACCAAGTGGGTGGAGGCCATTCCCCTCACCTTACTACCGATGTCCAAGTGTCCAAATTCATCCTATACCACATCATTTGCCACTACGGGATTCCCTCCACTATTATCACTGATAATGGAACCCCTTTTAAAAACCAACACATGCGCAACCTTTTCTCAACATTCCATATCCAACATCATTGGTCTACACCATATTACCCCCAAGGGAATGGCCAAGCCGAGGCAACTAACCAAACATTGCTTTGTATCCTAAAGAAAATTGTCAATGAAACTAGTCGTGACTGGCACCTCAATCTCAATCCCGCCTTATGAGCTTACCGAACTAGTATTCGGACTCCTACAAGAGCCACCCCCTACTCCCTTGTTTATGGTGCAGAAGCGATCTTACCGATTGAGGTCGAACTACCATCACTGTGCATCTCTCTGAAGGGTTTTGTTTCAGACTCCTATGGGAGCCACCACAACTAGATCTTCTTGATGAACAATGCCAAAAAGCCTATGATCATATGCAAATATATCAAATCTTCCTAAAGAGGCAATATTAGAAGAATGTCCACCATCATGAGTTTGAAGTGGGTGATCTAGTCCTAAGAGAAAACCCACTGAATCAACAAGACTTCCAAAAGAAAGGAAAGTTTAAAGCAAATTGGTTCGGTCCATATGTGATCACAACAAAATATGGTTTAGGTGCATATCAGTTATCCACTCTAGAAGGGGAACCTCTCAATGATCTCCTTAACATTCTGCACCTGAAGTTCTATGCCTAGTCTGTGGCAGTGTACATCAGATTTTTGAAAATCAGAAAATTCTCAAAAAAATAAAAAAATAAAAAAATATCAAAAAAATAAAAAAATTCCCCCAAAAAATTAAAAAAATCCATCCTTTGGTGTAAACCACTTCTTGTGGCGCCTTGGGCATGTATATATGGTGAAAACCTGGAAACATGTGTCATATGTACCAAAGGGCAGTTTCATTATCTTTTGGGCCTTCCTTTTAACCCTTCTTGGCGCAGTATCTATCACTACCCACCACCATCATCTCTCTTTCCCCGCACAATATCTCATGGTACCCGCATCCCATTCCATCTCATTTCATCCATCTCCTTTGCCTCCATCTCCTTTAGGCATGATATCCCATGATATCCACATCTCCATTGACCTCCATCCTCGTCGCTTGTACATAATCCTTGTAAGTATCTTGCTCGTTCTTGTACCTCTATGCATCACTGGTCTTTCGTTGTTCATAGGCTACCTTGTATATAGGGTTTTCGTTGTACCTAGTTTATTGGTTCCTTGTCTCGCTCGGTGAGATCTTCTCCTTCTGGCTAGTTCTTTAGCAGGATTGTTTAGTATCTGGATCTTCACGTGTCTCTTAGGTCCTTTTGTCAATTCTCGGTTTGTCCATCATCCGCCCGGGTCTTATCTTGAGATATATCATTCTCATGTCTGCAACACCTATCATCAGTCTGCACAGGATGTCTCCTTCCTCTATTCAGACAACATCATCGATCTTCATCCGTCTGTTGTCCTATCGACAAAAGACATCTGTGACAACTTGTATTGATTTCAGATTCTTTTCGATCTTTGTTTATCTTTCAAAGCTCCTTGAATCCTATTTCCTCTTGGTCACCATGATCTTTTATATCATGGTGTGCTAGGAATAATAGAGCTTAGGAGGAGATCTTGCTGCTCTTTGGTTTTTTGCCTGGCATGTCTTTTTGGTATGTCCCTTTGTTGTTCCCTCATGTGGTCTTTGTTATCTCATGTTACATTGGGGTATATCTTCTGCTTGTGGTCATTCTGGCATCATTTCCTACATGGTTTCTATAACTTTGTGTGATGCTGGATTGGCCTACATGTCTGTGCATACGTGTCAGTCCATGCATTGGCTGTGAAATTCAACCTTGGTTCTCTATACCTTGGTTGACTCATAGACAATGCTAAATCAAAATAAATGCTCACTACATGGCATCCCATTTTATGCGGATGTTCGTGCTCCATTGATTTTCCTCATCTTCATTGCATCTCCATTTGCATTTGATCCCTCCCTTCCTCCTTGGGATGTGCACACATTCCCTTGTCCGTTTCCTCCCTCACTTGTCCGATCGGGTTCTCTTGGAGCAGTATCCATCGCATCCTGCATCACATATGGGCTAGCACATAATCCATATCTATCATATCCTATCACATGCATTTTATTCTTCGTAACATCCTGCATCACATATGGGTTAGCACATAATCCATATATCCAATCACATCATATGCATTCATAGCTCATGTCATACATACATAATATCATCACATCCTACATCACCAATGAGTCAGTTCGTCGCATATAACCTCTATCATACATCCATGCATCTCATAATCATAAAAGCATAAATCATATGAAGAATATATCATGGCATCATATACATTCATACATGCATCAAAAATCTCATAGACAAACATCATATGGCGGACTCAGAACGAAATGTATGTCATAAATATCATCATGATCTCAATAATGTATGTTAATACAAAATGTACACATATATCACTGTGTACATCATCTGAAGTATCTAATCAAAAGATATAGTAAGTAAATATAGTATAATGCGGACTGGTGATCACTTATCATGCTCATCACACGCATGAGGTGCAAAAGAAAATGGGTACAAAACATATATATATATCTCCATGTCCGTTGTATGGTGTACCAAAAATATCAAAAACTGCATCATCTGTATAGTCATTTGCTCTTTGGTAACTCGGTTGGTCCCTATCCCTGCCCCTATCCCTATCTCGGTGATCCCTGTGCGGATCCTGATCCTAACACTGTAGTGTCCTCTGTTTGAGCCCTCCTTTTGGTTGATCCATCTGTGCTGTGGCTGGATCTCCCTGTCCCCCTGCTAGATCCTCCATTGTGTGAGGAAATAATTTCCCTAGCCCGAGGAGGTGGTACATACTGCTCCCTCAACTCAGTTGGTACTTCCTGCTTATATCGACCCCTGTACCATTTGACCTAATGAGATAGGGCCTCCATCTCAACCATCTATTGTCACACAACCTGCACTAGCTCCCCTTTGCCCCTGATGGGTGCAACCTGTCTCCTTGCCTCATCCCTCTACCTCTGGTAGTGGGCCACTATCTCCTTCGTCCTTCATCAAGAGTGCTCCATCGCCTCTCTCATAGCTATTGTTGCATCCCTCTTTGCCTGCAGTTGTGCCCTGACACTCTCTGTTGAATCCCTCTCCTGGAGGATCTTGTCTCTCTCTGTTTGTAGCTATCTCCTAGCCCCCTTTGTAGCATCTCTCTCCTCGTGCAATTCATCTCTCTCCCCGAGTAGGCCGTCTCTCTCCCTGTGCAGGCTATCTCTCTCTGTAGTGACACCCTATAGTCTATGCTTTTTCCTCCTCAATGCCTCCTCAAGGGCGCGAGTCCATGTTGCCTAGTTTGGTGATACTCCAGACCCCTCTCCCCTCTCATCCCTCTTGTCTATCCTGGTAGGTATCGGTCTCACTAAGCTCCTACCTCTAGCTTGCCCCTCCTCCTCTGATCCCCCTATCACTACCTCTAGTGATGAGTCCACCTCCATGGGTGTTGTCTCCTCTCCTCTGTTGTCCTTTGAGCCTCTCGCCCTGTTGCTGATCTGGACCTCATCCAGATCACGCGCTCTACCACTATCTCAGTTGATCATCTGGCTGGATGATAGTGTCCAATCTTGCTCCCCTTGGCCAGTGCCTGTGCCCTCCTCTCTATGATCGGTGCCAATCCCGATCCCCCAACTGGCCTCGGTCTAGCCTTTGCCCACCACTCTATATAAGCTATTGTGACCCCTGCATCTGTCGGTCCCCCTCGTGGATCCCATGTAACTGGAGCCATCTGAGTCCACCTGTCAATGATACCTACTCTATCCTATACTAAGGGCCGAAACCTACCACCCTCTCTCAGGTGGTATGTCAGAATCTATGTGGTGCTGCAGGTACATCCTATATCTACCCAAACTGTCCCTACACCTGGTCTGGATGATACATCTCGATCAACCACTCCCACCTTTCGATGATGTATCCCCCTGTCATCATGTACGACATGTGTCATTGATGCTCTGGCCATGGAGGGATCCCCATATATGGTCTCAATGTGATAGCATCCACTGTCAATCTATCGAGAGTCTCCCTCCAATGGTCAATATCATCAATAACCTCATATCTCAGTGCTCCCCACTAGCTGGATGCCACAGGCTCGACTGCATCCCTATCCAGCCTAGGCACTGGTTGCGTGGCAACAATATGCTCCCATGCCCATACCTATAAAAGTGTGATGAATCTGAATCCCTTGCCTGGATGATATATGATCTCATGGAGCTCCCTGTATAGCTTTGTCAGCACCAAGGTCCCCCAGGCCATCGGTCTGTCGCTGTGCACTGCCTCTACAACCACTGGGATCATCCCTAGTACAATAAACCTCTCACCACGATCTGGTATGATGTAACCATTGACAAGTGCACAGACATAGATGTATATCAGCCTATCTAGTGGTGCTTGTGCCATCGCATGATCCAGTGATAACATCCCCCAACGCAAGGGAATCTCTCCTCCAGCTAAGAGTCTAACGACCTCCGCCTGCTCGAACCTCCCTGCAATATACTGAGCTCCTCGTATCGACAGTCTCATGATCCGGTATACATCCTCAAGGGTCATGGTCATCTCACCTGCAGGCAGGTGGAAGGTAGAGGTCTCACTCCTCCATCGCTCTATCAACGCTCTCAGCATTGCCATGTGTGACCGAATGTTTGGCATCTGTGCCACATAACCCAACCCTATCACATCAATGTGTGCACACTCTACATCGTTCAACTCCTCTCCAAGCCTCAGTACCTCAAAATGTCTCTCACGACTTGAAATAATTTCCACACTCCACTGCACATCAAGCAAACAACAACTTATCAATCCTTTGCCTTTCCTTTTCCCAGCCCCCTGTTCGCCTTTTTGGCGACTTGCTTTCCCTTCTTTGGCAAATAGGTGTTTTTCGTCGTCCCATCTAGCAGTCCCTTTTGCAAGACTGCGTCTTCCTACGAGAGCTCTCTTTTTTTCCCTGCTCCTTTTTTTTCTTTTCTTCCTTTTCCCCTTCTTTTCTTTCAAACGTGCAGGACAGCTGTCCCACTGGTCCCTTCGCCTGTGGGGCAGCACCCCCACGCCAGCGGGATTTCCCCTGCTCTTATAGGGCTGTGCCCTTGCATGGGCAGGGTTGCTCCCCCCATCGGTGGGATGGCACCCCCGCGTTCACAAGGTGGCACCCCCATGTTTGCGGGGTGGTGCCCCCATGACGACGGGGTTTGCCCCCGCTCTTGCGAGGTTGCCCCCCCCACACGGGCAGGTTTCTCCCCCACCGATGGGGTGGCACCCCAAGTTTGCGGGGTTGCGCCCTTGTGCCATGGGGTGGTTCCTTCGCGTTTGCGGGTGGTCTCCTCGCTTTGGCGAGGTTGTGCTCCCGCCAGCCTCCGATTTCTCCCCCCTTCCCTCCAAACCCTATATTTGCTCAAAATAAGATTTTTGTTTTCAAAATTAACAAAAAAATCGACAAAAGAGCTCATTTTTTGGGCCATACCTCTCGATCTAGTGTCCCATGCTACCTCACGCTCCGCACCATGTCCGTTCGGTGCCTTGGTCTCACCCATTCCACCATCTCGCCTTCACCAGGTTTTTTTCTCTAGAGCTCTTTTTTTTGAAAATGAGCATGCACAAATGAATTTCAAAAAACACTTTTTGGCCTTAAATGGTGCACTTTTGGCTCTTTTCTTCGCCTTGCGCCCCTGCAAAATTATTTTGAGGATATCTCTTTCTGCGGACCTCCTTTTGAGGTGTCATTTTTACCAGTTGGTTCAGTTTTTCATCCCCTTTCTTTCCATTGGCTGGAGCAATGTCTTTTTTGAGACGCCGCACATGCCCCTTTTTCCCGTGCACCCTCTCGAGGGGGAACCCCTTCCTTCTTCCTCCGTTCTCAGTCGAGTGTGGGGCATTTTTTTTCACTTCCTCGCTCTCAGTGTTTTATTTTTCTTCACACTGATACTATTTTAGTGCCACCATGAAGAGGGGCAAAATGTAGACACCTAAATTAGACTAATTAATTTAATCAAATTTAAATCCCTTTCCTCTAATTAATTAATTTTCCTATTCCGTTCTTCCAATTAATTAATCCCCGATTCTATCCTTCTAATTAATTAATTAACCCCCCAACCCATTTCCTCCTAATTAATTAACCTAGTTAATTATTTCCCTTATTGCCCCCATTTGATTAATTACCTTTAATTAATCAAATGTCTATTTTCCCCAAACCCCTGGATTAATTAATTCAATTAATTAATTAGACTCAAATCCTATTTTAGAACATGGCTCCTACTTTTAGTCCCCATCTAACCTAACCATTGTCCTAACCCTAGGGTCCTAACCAACCCTAACCTAGTCACCCTCCAAACCTCCCAACCAACCCTATCTATCATAACCTCCCCCAACCTAGCCATCCTCCAAACCTCCATATGTGCACATCCTAATCTCTTTTCCCCCTTTTTGGGGAAAATATCCTATTTTGGGTGGCTTTGCCCAAAATGGACACGTGTCATTAGGGAAGGACACATGTCACCCCTTCCCCTCTAGTTGAGCCACTTGTCCCCTTTGAGGACAAGTGTCTCCTCTTCCCACCCCCTCTCCTTCCTCTCTTCTATTTAAACCCTACATTTCCTATGCAAAGGATCCACTTTTCATTCACTTGCATTGTTACTCTGCCGAAATCGCTACTCATCCTTATTATCACTTTCATATTCACTCATATTTGCATTGATGGAGCATAATCGAATATTCGTTGACATCATGAGCACACACCAAATCATGGAATAATCAAATCAAAGCAACGATATTGGTTTGCATTGCTTGTCATTTGTGTTCTTCATTTTGATTTTAACATTTTTATCTCGAAGTGTTGAGTTGAATGACTTGTTTGGTTATTTTCTTCTTTATTTCAATTGTTTAGTTTAGCATACACATTTTCCCCTCACAAAAAGTGAATGAACTATGGAGATATGTTGATGTATTGCAAAACTATGGCTAAGACATGAAGAAAGTAAACACTTAAGTTGCTATAAATGACTGACGAATAATCAAGAATGTTGTAATAGACACAGAAATGAGCAGGAAATTTGACTTTGCACCTATGACTAAAATTTGATGTTGATCTGGTAGGACTAGGGTGCTAGAATTGCTGGGATCCAAGAACACTGAGAGGAAGGGGGGGGGGGGTGTGAATCAGTGTTATGCCGGAATGAACAATTTTTCTTTCTAGACCATGCATATATATACCGGTAAACAAATAAACATATAACAAGAAGAAAATAAACCATCCACATAAATGAACACCATAACACACAAAATTTATACGTGGAAAACCTCAATGAGGAAAAACCACGGTGGGATTTGTGACCCACAATATCATTTCACTGGCCATATGAAAAGATATTACATATAATAGGGGCTTGCACTTGCAGGAAGGCACACTACCTAGAGCATACTACTCATCACTAAAGAGCCTCATTGACTACAAGCTTTCCGCCAAAGTAAATTACTGAAAATGAACTCAAGAATGCATCTGCTATGCCAAATAGAGTTTCGGTTCTGGTTCTTCTCTGTACTGGTTCATAAACTCTGAACTGCTACTGGTATCCCTTCTCCTCCAAGAATCCTTTCCAATCTATCTACAGATCATTGCATGATATAGAATTCACATACAAAATTATCTCCATACATATATTTCACATCATATAGTTCTGCTATATTCTCCTATATCCACACATATCATATTTCTCATTCCCTTGCAAAAAGAACCTAGCAGGCTGACCTATATACCTATTACAAATGATATGCCTTATGTCGGCTTACAATACATTTACAAAAATGTCGGCCTTGACAATATTAATTATAAAATGATATAAGTAAATCCTCCTTGATGTCAGTTTCCAAAGAAGTACTGATGCCGGTGCCGGTGCTGGTGTAGCCCTGAATGCTCCAAAGCCGATATCTGCCGGTATATGCTTCCTAGTGCTGGTTTATGTCTTCCATCATATATTGTTACCATCAATGACAACAAAATGAATCCAATGAGTGTCAATTTCCAACAAGAATGCCATGGTATTTGAGGTTGAGTTATTTTCAGAAGATCCAATTCTTGAGACTATCTGAATGCCACCACTAAAAAGTAATGTAGAATTATCAAGACTAGGGTGCCCCAACACCTTGGTCCTAGGACAAGGGTACCCTACCACCTTGGCCCTTGAAAAATAGGTTCAAAGTTCAAGGATAGGCTTGTACCAAGCTCCTGATGTTGCTTTGGGTCTCTTGACTCTTTCAAGTACCTGTAGCTACACATAAGAGGAAAGAAAAGGGGTTGTGGATAGGGGTTTTCCTTAGGTCAAACCCTAGGTTTGGAATTAACCCTAATTGAAATTGAAATTGAACTTGAATTGAATTGGAAAGCTTGCCTTTTGAGGGAAAGGCTAGATCTGAAATTGAAATGTTTGAATGTAGATGATTATACCTTTAATAGGTGATGCAATACTTTTAGGATAATTCCTCCATGTGTTGATGAAATAACATGATAAATCACATAAAATCCATCATGAAATCATAATTGAAACATAATATGAAGATATCTTGATGTAGTTTGTTGCTCCTTGAACTAGATATGCTCTTGAAGTGTTGCTCTTAAGTTGGAATATTGGCATAATGATGGGATGATAACTAGATAATAATAGTTACATCAAAATGAATTGAGAGAGCTGCCTTATATAGGGATTTCACAATTGAAATCACCTTTAGGTTGACTGAGAATTGATATAATTTCATGTAGAGCAAGATTTGAATTAGATAAGACGTCCAATTTATCCTCCTTAAATTTAGGGGAAAATGTGAAAGATCAAGAGGGCAAGGTGACTTGGTCCCAACAACATTTTTTTGACTTTCAAGGAATGCAAGATAATGAGGTTCTAATGCCAATTCCAACTTAGTGGCTTGAACTGTAATGCAGATATGCAAAATATGCTTTGAAATTTGAAATTGGAGTAAGATTAAGATTTAATTAGGATGTTGAAGAAATAAAAGGCACACCTAGAATTAAGGGCCCAATTAAGAGTGTGATGATATAATAAAGTGTAATAAGACCCATAATATTGAATTAAATACTAAGTAATTACAATAAAGGTCCTATAATGCATAGAGGAAAGGGAAATACTAAAATAGGTTCTAGGAGAGTGTGAAATTAGACACACTAATGAAGGTGTACGATTTACGACACTATAGATGCAATGATTGGATTATATATATATATATTCTTGGGATGTCTATGATATATAGTTATGTTTATGATGTGAATGTTTATTATCTATTATGCTAATGTTGGTGATGCAACATGTTGATGCTTATATTTTATGAAGGTGTAATGTTGGAAAAAGGTGAATGATGGAGTTATCGAGAGGAAAGCATTTCTTCCCTTCGAGAAGAGATAAAAGTTTCACTTTGGATTTCTCTTCAAACACATTTTCTGCATTACATTGGAAGAGTGGGGGGGAGGGGGGGGGAGATACACTAGATTCAACCTCTAGAGAAAGAGATTGAATTCTGAGTGATGCGAAGTGAATCCCCTCTTCTGAGATTGATATTTGAATTGATTGAATTGTGTACTTATGATCAAGTGTAAAAGTGATAAAGATCTGATTATAACTCAAGATAGAAGCATATGATGAAGTTGTGCACCTGGATTTGGCAATAATCTATCGAAACAAAGTCACCCTATGAATTTGGGAAAAATTTGCCCATACAGTGGTGGGAATGTACATGGTCCGAAAAAATCCGCGAAACGAAAAGGGTTTTTTTGCCTCTGCAAATGGAGCCTGAATCCAAAATTATAGTTGTGCACCTGCAACCTACAAACATAAAAGAGAGGTAAAGGTGT
Source organism: Cryptomeria japonica (assembly GCF_030272615.1). NCBI lineage: Eukaryota > Viridiplantae > Streptophyta > Pinopsida > Cupressales > Cupressaceae > Cryptomeria > Cryptomeria japonica. Next base: position 179,545,334 of record NC_081411.1, on the reverse strand, counting down.
TGGGATTGGGGGTTTGCCTTTAGGTCAACCCCTAGTTTTGGAATTAACCAAATGATGAAAGAAAGTACTTGCAAGTGAATGTAAATGAAATACTGAAATATAAATCACCTCAAGGGAGGTTGTAGATAGATTTGCTTATGTGAAATTGAATGTTGGAATGAATCTCCTCTTCAATGGTTGAATCCTTGACTTGAATGCAACACCTAGCCTTGAAAGGAGACTTGAAAATTCTCAATGTTGGAAAAGAATGCTTGAATGCTCTCAAATGCTTGAATGTGTGATCTCATGTATCTGTGTTATGCCAAAATGGAAGGGGAAATGCGACTTAAATACTTGTCAATTAGGGCTAATTGATTGATTTTCCATTGCATGCCAACACTAGGGGAGTTTTCTCGCTCAATGTGCAACCTCCAAAGCACATTTGAAAAGGGTCCTGCCCCAAAATGGGGCAAAGGACAGGGGCACCACGCCCCTATCCTGCCCTTTTTTGCAGGACATGAAGCAGTTCGGGCAGTGCAGAGGGCAAGCAAGGTGGAGTTCTCAGATGTTGAGCAAGTCTTTGGTCTCCGATTTGGCTTAGGGATTCGAATCGCATGCGTGAGGACCCTAATGTGGTTGACAATTGCAAGGGTCATAATTTCATGACACTACATTTAGCCCCCACTTTAGTGGGAGTATAAGCGTATGCCAATACTGCTGGTAAAGTAGAAGGAAACAAGATTGAAAGACTTCTACCATGTTAAGGAGGCAAGATGCACCAAGCCCCCAGTGGACTTAGGATCTTACAACATCGATTGACAAAGTAAAAGGGAAGATCAAGAAGGGAAAACCATGACTGCAAGTAGCAAGGTTCCCCTCACTATGAGTCACGGAAAAGATACCAAGATTATGAAGCAAAGCCAAGTTCACTAAATAATTCTAAGTATCGAAAAGGAAAATATGAGCGGAGTGTATGCCCCCACGCTAAAGCAATCGCGCGTGCCTTATCGGGAGCGATTGCTTTAAGGTAGGATACACCCAAGAGAGAGAGAAGAGAGGGAGCACGTTATTGCAAGGATTTAGCCCCCAAGTGAGCAATAAACCCAAGGATAATGAACAAAAAACACCAAGCACGAGGTAGATTCTCTTTCCTCAAGGTCAGTATGCTGTATCATAACTCATGTATATCATATATGTATATGTGCATATAATAATTGTCATTCCCCAAAGAAAGGACACTACCTTAGAAGAAAGGGAAGAGAGGATGTCTTTCGAGTCAACATGAAAGAGACCAAGAAAAGATCTCAATGCTTTGCATCATCCTCAAGTAGACATTGAGGGAAAAATAGAAGCAAGGATACACATAGAAGAATGGTCACAAGAGAGAGAGAGAGAGAGAGAGAGAGAGAGAGAGAGAGAGAGAGAGAGAGAGAGAGAGAGAGAGAGAGAGAGAGAGAGAGAGAGAGAGAAGATCTACAGTGCTAATATTGGTAATCTAGCATGACATTCGCCTCCCAATCTTGTTGATCACTATTTCGGGAGGCAAGCAACATGCCAGAGGAGCGACATCGAGCATAATAGATGGAGCTATCACAAGATCCAAACAAGGACTATGCTCATGTGGTAAGTCACTTTGTTCGATTGTAGGAGATAGGATTAAGGTTTGTGAAAATTCAGTTGATAAATGCTTGTCCACATCAACATATTCATACTCATTATTAGAAGGATTAGGAGTTGTATTGCCATCATGAATAACATTTTCACTCATTTCCTCATCAAAATTTAGAGAAAGAGGAGCAAGAACACGAATAGGAGTAAAATCATCACATGTTTTTTGCAACTTATGATTTGGAGATGTAGGTTGAACATCTTGCTTAGGAGAAAAGGGAATCATGTCAACTGTTGGAGTCTTGGGAGATTGAGTATTTTGAGGGACAACTTCACGAGCTTGAACATGATGTCTTCGTCGTTGTTCTCTCTCATAATGATTCTATCAAGTCTTAGTGGAAGGTTGAGAAGGAGGAGGAACATTTGAAAAAGTAGGAATGTTTTTCTCTTTGATAGTTGAAGGTTTAGGTTGAGGTCTTTTAGGTTGAACAAGAGGAGAAACATGCCTCGTCTCTCTATAAGAGGAAGGAGGTGGAACTGCGCCATATAAAAGAGGAATGTTAGGTGTAGGAAGGAGACTAGATCCATCATAAGGAGGAGGTATAGGTCTAACCTTAGGAGGAATATTGTTGTTCTTCTTAGGAGAAGGTATAGTCACATCCATAGGAATATGTTGAAGATCTTCCTTATGAGGGAGATTAGTTCTATTCATGAGGGGAAGGACTTCATCTTCAAGTATGATAGGAATGTCAATTGTTGGGGATCTAGGTTGACTTAAGGATATGATCATATCTTTCTTCCATTTTGATAAGATTGAAAAAGAGCATCACTCTTTGATGGAAGAGATTGAAATTGCTTAGGCCAAAAGAGATCAATAGGAACACTAGGGCTTCTTTCGGATGGACGAAATGAGATATGGTTCACGGTTATGATTTCTCTATTGTGAGGAAATTTCAAACACTCTTGGATAAAAGAAGCAATAGCCTTCATGGAAGATAGCCAAGGATAGCTCAACTTCACACGGAATTGCTCAGAAGAGGGTATGATAACAAAGTCAACATCCATGAATTTAGTATGAACTTCAACAGGAAGGGTGATAGAGCCAATGGTAGGACAAGGGTCACAATTTCATGACACTACACTTAGCCCCCACTTTAGTGGGAGTATAAGCGTATGCCAATACTGTTGGTAAAGTACAAGGAAACAATATTGAAAGACTTCTACCACGTTAAGGAGACAAGATGCACCAAGCCCCTAATGGAATTAGGATCTTACTGTAGACACCCAAAATTGTCTAGTCTAATTAAATAAATATTTTATTTATTTAATTATCTAAGCTTAATTCTTCTATTAATTAAATAAATCTTTATTTATTTAATTAATTCATTTATCCTCTTCTAGCCTTACTTCTCATTTAAATAAATACATTTATTTATTTAAATTATCCTTTTCCTAAATTAAATAAATATTTTATTTATTTAATTGATCTCATTTCTTCTATTAATTAAATAAATCTTTATTTATTTAATTAATTCATTAGTCTTTTTCTACACATGGCGCATGTCATTCATCTCTTAATTCCTACACTACCTACCTCTTTTATTATTTTATTATTTCTTCTACCTACCTTCTAATCATAGTCGACCTCCTTTTTACACCTCTAAATCTTATCCCTCCATTTCATATAGTGTCTTCTATTTAAGGAGATGCTTCTTTCATTGTCAAACCATAATGAGCTAATGAACTATTTTTGATCATTTCACTATACTACGATCCTACTTGCAACCACATTCCGTTCTTTGTTGAGCTCTTGTGCACATAAAATCTGAGAGCAAATATATCAAACAAGATCAATGGAGATAGGAAGAATGGAGATCAAAACCCTATTGGACATCTGATGGTATAATATTTGTGATTTCATTTGATTTGCATTGTCTTAGGTAATCTTCATATGTTATGGTGGATCTTTGTTGTTGTTAGGCTAGGGTTTGGTGGTTGAATTCATTTAGCCTTTCAATTTTGTTATTATTGTTATCTATTTTCACCATAAACATTTTGGCACGCCCCATGGGACATGTATTTTTCTTAGATCTATATTTTTTGCAGATTTTTCTAACCCTATATTGCTGTTTTGTAAAACAATTTGGAGAATAACCTTGTGTAGCTAGGGTTTTGGACCAAAAATCAAGATTTTGGAGAGATTTGATCATATCTCACAAACGGCTAGGAAATTTTGCACCAAATTTTTTTTTTCAGGTTGAAAAACGTATCAAAAGCTCTCAATACAAAATTCAAATTTTTTGGAGCACATTTTCATTTTCTATGAATTTTTTATGATTTTTCATAAAAAATTAATTTTGAGAGAAAATGAGAGAATTTTTTGGATTTTCTTACATTTTTGGAAATCTCTCATAATTATACATAGGATCTGTTCTTTGTGATTTTAAATTTGATGCAAAATATTTCCCTAAAAATCGGATCTTTAAAAATTAGGGTTTTTCCTTATTTTGATCATATCTCACAAAAAGCTTTGAATTTTGGCATAAATTTTTTTGTGTAGGTTAGGAAAAGTATTAGAAGGATTCAATACAAATTTTAGATTTTTTGGATCGATTTTGCAATTTATATGAATTTTTTATGATTTTTCATAAAAAATTAATTTTGAGAGCAAATTAGCAATTTTTTTAGATTTTCTTACTTTTTTGGAAATATCTCAGAATTATACATAGGATATAGTCTTTGTGATTTTAAATTTTATGCAAAATAATTCCTAAAAAATCAGATCTTTGAAAATTAGGGTTTTGCATTATTTTACTCATATCTCACAAACTACTTGAATTTGTTGCAGAATTTTTTTTATGTAGGTTTGGAAGACCATCAGAACTCTCTAGTAAAAATTTCAAATTTTTTGGATCTATTTTGAATTTTATATGAATTTTTTATGATTTTTCATAAACAATTAATTTTTCGAGCAAATTAGCAAATTTTTTGGATTTTCTTACATTTCTGGAAATCTCTTGAAATTTTACAAGTGGCCTTTTTTTTATGATGAATCAGATCTTTGAATTGGTCAACAAAACACATTGTTGAAGGCCCCTATTTCACAAAGTCTTTTGGATCTAAAATTTACTTAACTTGTGTGCTTGCAGAAAGGGGTGATCATTTGAAACAATCCAAACTACTAATAAGTCTTTGTTGCAGGTCCTTGGCAAGGGTTTTTGGATTTTTATTGTGTGCCTTATTTTTATAGACTAGCAAACACTTCAGTTGGTGCACTAAAATTAAATCATTGTCTTTTGTGTCTTGAGCAATAGGCTCTTTTTGTTTAATCTTTAGAGGGCCTGTCTTCCCGTGTGGTCATTAGGACTACTAGTGAGAAGAGAATGACCCAAGTTAGCGAGGAAAACCCACCTCTTCTGAACCACTATAAACAAATGTATTCATGGTGAAAACTATGGATAATGTGTGCTGATTAGTTCATACCGACACTATGTCTCCCCATAAACCCGTTTGATCAAATTTATTTGATCATTTGTAAGGCGTAACCCCTACCGACTGGGAGCCTTCTATATTTACAGAGCTGAAAGTGCCACATGTATGGCCACACGAGCGGATGCCCTTACTAGCACCTTTTTATTTTAGAAGCTCAAATCCTTCTAGTTGTTGGGGCAGGAGGCCGGACCTCTGGTAGCGGCCCACACACATACGGTTCTTAGTAGAGATACAAAGTTCACCACGGGGAGTTTTCGTGGGGACTGATGCTTGGCTAACCCGAGAAGTGAGTGCCGAAGGTGGAGCCAGTGAGGTCAAGCATCTAAGTATCCGCTCTGAATAGCGTAGCCTCGGGGGTAAAACCCCATGTGGGATCAACAACTATTGTCTTGGCCAACCATAAGAATTGTGTTTGACTTATTTTAAACATTCAAACATTCAAGACCAAACAACAAAACATTGTGTCTTTTGTGTCTTCAAGTGTATGAAAAACAATTTTACATCAAACAACACACTTTTCTTGGAGTCATTATCAGTCTAAACACTTGCAAACATTGAGTCCTCATCAACATTGTGTCCTCTTGTCACGAAAAATAGTCAAACATTTAGATTTGGTCACAACCAACAACCTCACCAATTGAAAAAATTTTACAGTCCAGCAAACAAGAGCAATCAGTTTCAGAATTCTTGAGCTTCCTAGGTTGTTTATCCAGGTTTTCATCTAGCATTCAACTTGTCTTTGGGTCTCACATAGTCCATCATTGCTTCACATCTTGCTTTACATTCACACTTGTCTAAACTTGAGTTAAAAGGTCACTTGCTTGTCCTCATCATACTTTGTCAACAAACTACATACAACAACACTTTGCTAAGTGGTCCCTCATCAAGGTCTATCACCTTTGGGTCTCATTTGGTCTTACTTAGAGTCAAGGTCAACTTACCTCATCAAGAGAAACTATCCTCTCTTTGGAAGTCACACCTACTCTACTACATACATACTTGGTCTTACACTTTGGACATTGAAAGTACACCTCAGATTCATTTACACTCCATCCAACTCTTGGTCTTCCATACTTTTTTCATTTTCATCTAGTCTCACACATCTTGGTCAATACCTAGTTCATGGTTGAAACTCGTCTTCAAAAATCTAGGAGAGAAACTAAAGAGGCTCAAGAGTCCGCAAACATGAGTTCTTATGAGTATGACAATGATGTCTTTTTCAATACTGATCATAACACATTACCTGACATGGATGCCTATAGAAACATTCCAAATGTTGAGAACATGGACACTACAAACAACAATGATACACACAATGACAATATGGACAACTTCTCCATACATTTAGCAGAAGTGGAAGAATCCATTATGGACCCCCGCTTCAATCGATTGATTGAGAAAATAATGAGGAGAGATAGACAATACTTACAAATGATGGCACAAAGTGGAGCCAAGATACCTCATGATTTTGACATGTCTCAAATAATGGAAAATCGACCTTTGCAACAAACTCACTCCAACATGGATCAAAGGAGGCCTAATAGTGGAGGAAATAGAGGACCACATCTTGTGCCTGAATCACCATCATCTTTGTTTCAAAAACCAGAGGTCCCACATACACATGGTCAAGCATATGATACTCACATTCGCAGACCATTATGGAAGTCTTATGCAGAAAGATATGCTCAATCACATACAAATGCTAAGGATCAACCACCAAAGCAATTGGATATTCAAAGGCATGCTCAAAATTTGGACACAAGGAAACCCCGTGTCAAATTTGGGGGCAACACATTAGAACATGACATGCCTGTAGAGTATGGTATACATGGACAAAATAGATATTTCGTTCCTCAACATGAATCTATACCAAGTGGTCCATATATGCAGCATCACTATAGACCTCCTCCATATGAACATGTGTATGATCAATATCATCCATATATGCAACATGCTTCTCCTCCAATTAGTGCCTCAAGCATGGGGTATGGTCCAAGAAGTCGATCTCCACCTAAGAGCAATTTGGAGCAACAAATCAGGGACTTACAAAAGAAAATGGAGGACATAAATACACCGAAGCCAACATACACAATGAGAGACATATGTCCTTATCCATTCGACAAGAGCATTCCAATGCCTCCATTTCCTACACACTTTGTGATGCCTAAATTTGATAAGTATAGAGGAAAAGGGGATCCTAAGGCACACATAAGACAATTTTTCACAACTTGCATTGAAGTAGCTTCAGAAGAGACATATTTGATGAGATTATTCCCACAAAGATTAGGTGATCAAGCTATGGAATGGTTCTCCCAACTCCCACCTAGTATTAAGTCATGGGGTGACTTAGCAGAGGCATTTATTCAACATTTCTCCTACAATATAGAGACAGACATATCAGTCACTACTTTATGCAACACCAAGCAAAAAGAGGGAGAGTCTTTTGCATCATTTTTACAAAGATGGAGGAATCTAGCTAGCAGATGCTCTTGTGAAATTCCACAAAAACAAATGGTAGAGATGTTCACACAAAATGTTAACAAAGACATTGGCTATGATCTAAGGAAAGCTTGTTTGTCCACCTTCAGGGACGTTATTGAAAAAGGCTTAGCAACATAAAAGGTCCTAATTGAGCAAGGAGTCATTAAGATATTTAAGGAGAACAAAGATGACTTTAAAGGAAAAGACAAGCCAAGATTTTGGAATAAAAACAAGAACACAGTCAATGATGGTGTTGTTGATGCCAATACAGTGCAACCCAAATTCATCTTTTCGGGATCAAGTTCTACAAACAATCAAGTGAATACTCAAACAACTTCCAGATCACGAAGGAAGTACACCCCATTGGGAGAACCACTTGAGTCAGTCTTCAAAAAGCTAGTGGCGAACAAGGTAATCACGGTTCCAGATTTTCCTCCATATGAACCAAAGGTTAAACCAAATTGGTGGAATGATGATGAATATTGTGAATTTCATAAGAGCAAGGGTTATAAGACAGGAAATTGTCATCGACTGAAGAACATCGTACAAGATCTCACTGATAGAGGTGACATTGAGATTGAGGGACACTCATCCAATCAAGAACACGAGATGTTTAAGGAACCATTCCCAAAGCATGACAAGGGAAAAGCTAAAGCCATAGAGGATCAAACCAATTATACCAGAGCATCCTACAACTATGATTCAACCATCAATCACATCTCGATTAACAATTACGTCTCTACCATTATCATCAAGGACAAAAACCCAGAGAATTCTACCCAAAGACCCAAGATTGTCCTAAAAGGCATTGGATCTTCTTCCAAACCTACCTCTGAATGTAATGTTACAACCCGTCGAGGTAAAATTACTTTGCAAGGTGCTTCAACTAAAAACACCGCTTCCTCATCAACCAAACCTAAGTATGACCTTGTAGAACAGTTAGGGAAGACACCCACTCTCATCTCCATCCTTGAGCTATTACGCATATCCCCCACACATAAAGCTATTCTTGACAAAATCTTGAGAGACACCGCCATTCCTAATGATCTGAACGTGGACCAATTTCAAGCCATGGTAGGATACCTTTCCATTCCACACTCCCTTACATTCATAGAAGCTGATGATGCCTCTGTAAGTCAGCCACATAATGCACCATTACACATTGAATCCTTCATACATAAACATCGAATAAAATGAGTCCTGATAGATGGAGGAGCAGGTCTAAACATTTGTACATTTAGCACTATTAAACAATTGGGATATTCCGACAAAGCTGTGAATTCTACAAACAAAATTAC